>NC_051162.1:66198858-66442513 GCF_013339745.2 Dermacentor silvarum
ACCTGCACAGGAACCCAGCCGCCACACCAGTGAGGTGAGCTGGGCAGACGTAGTCTGCCAGGACTCCGCCAACCCCCTCTAGAAAAGGTTGCATGCCGCGCACAGCTCGCCTCCCTCCACAACACCAACAACGCCTTCAGTCGCAGCTGCATGCCTTCCTCCAGGTCCTCACCCCTACCCCCGCGACAATGATCTCGGCCGCTCATAAACTCACTCCCCTACTACCTTCTCCTCCTACTCGCGAACAGCCGCCAAGAAGAGGGCTGCAACTCCCACTACCTCCTCGGCAACACAACATCGGCCGCGGCAACCCCGCCCTATCCCCACACAATTCGAACACTCGTGGAGGCCAAAATTCAGGCCGTGGTCAGACGGCCATCCAAGCCTTCACCCAAACAATTCTCCAACCTCACTAGCCGTCTGACGAATTTGCTCGCCAAATTGACCAGCGATTTAAGCAAGATTGCCCTCCACGCGACAGCCTTTGCTGCCGCGCGGCCTAAAAGAAGGCCAAGCTCCACACCCTCTCCACTTCTCCGCTGCAAACTAGACCCTTTAGCTGTGGCACCAAATGTGTAGTTATATAAAAAACGTTGCGAGGCGAGAAGGTGGTAAAGACTTCCGACGCTGCTCGACGAGTTTCCCGTTCTGATCTCGTCGAAAACCTCCGAGCCGCCCCCAGAGGCCCTGGCAACAGTCCCCAACGCCGCGCGCGTTCGGTGCGAACGCGGGCAAAACGGCGACGGCGTCGACAACAGTTCTGCGCGTTGCGGGTGCTGCTGCATCTCCTAGTTTATACAGCTGATAAAACTACTATCCTTACTCCGTATAGCTCTCTACTAAGTTGCTATCGCCATTGGTGCTTCACCTTTCGGGTGTCTCCTTGCCTGACCCCTTGTATTTATGTCCAATTGAACGCCGCGGAGCGCTCCTTCGAGTTACGAACTCGTGGGCAAGTGAGTGCGTTCAGACGTTTAGCGAGTTTTCATTTGGCCTCGCCGAAGCGCCGTTAGAACGCAGGGGTGAACTTGCACGGAGGCGGAACGTGCGGAAAAAACATTTCACCAAAGCAGCGTTGTACACGTTCCTCTAAAGCAGGAACGAAAGCTCGTTCCTCGTTCCTTCCCAATCTTGGAACGAGTTCCCGTTACAAGATACCTTAAGGCGAATGGAACGCGTTCCAGTACATTTCTAACGTTGTAACGTGTCGTTACATTAACGTTACCTTTGATTTTTAAAATTAAAATGTGGTGTGGGATAATCTTGCGACGAAATAAAGTGTGCAATTTAAATATCACATCAAACTAACTATATTATAGGAATTTGAACATTGCCGGCGGCACATTATCTGGAGATAAAAAGAATCCAAAGCAACGCTCCTAGACGAATTTTTTTCAAGCAGCACCGGACATACTCCAGACATGTTTAACTGCCACTTTGGTGCTCGTCTATTACAAGTGCAACACATACGGCGCTTTCCACTTCGGTCTTCAAATGCGCAGTCAGGATACTGCGCTCCAGATCTGCAAATAGAAAGTTACTCGCATGCACCAATATAATTGAATGTCTGCGCAAGAAACCGCATCGAAAGGAACAATACTTAGGCGTTTAATGAATGCTGATCCAATATTGCAGTATGAGCGGAAAAAGAAATGTCCAGAATAGATGCTCTTAATTTAGTAAAGACCCTTGTGTGAACTGGGCAAGAGTTACATCTCGATGTTAGTGTCCGACAGGCCGCCATGGCGGAAAGAAACTACAAAAGGGAGCGTCACGTGGCAATCTTAAAGCCTAGTCATTAAAACAATACAATGCAGAACTCGCGAAAAACATGCACTACAGTCACGTGACAGACAAGCGGTAGTTCTTTGCGCCCTGCATAATGTGCTGCATACGTGCGTGCGTCGGTGCGCCTGTTTAGTGCCGTGGAACGTTTACAGAAGGAACGCCGTTCCCTCTGCCGACCATTTGTAAAAACAACGAGTTACCGTTACAGTTGCACCGAGCCTCAAAGGAATGGTGGCATTCCTCCGTTCCTCCCAAAAGGAACTAGTTCCTGGAACGCCGTTCCGTACAAAACTGCACCAAAGGGAATATATCGCTTTCGCATAGCCACACGTAAGCAGTTTGAAATGTCTCTGCCGAATTTTTTTTTAACAGCGAAACTCTTTAAGCCAGCCGTAATTTGTGGTGCGTATCGAGAAACTACCAAAAAAGTTGTCGCAGTTTCACCTGAAAGGCGAAGCATCAATTGCGATAGCAAATTTGAAGAGAGCTATACGGAGTAATGATAGCAGCTTTATCAGCTGTATAAACTTGGACATGCAGCAGCACCGGCAACACGCAGAACTGTTGTCGACGCCGCCGGCGTTTTGCCCGCGTTCGCTCAAAATGCGTGCGGCGTTGGTGACTGTTGCCGGAGCCTCTGATATAAATAGGCACTTGGTGGTGCAGCTTAACGTCGCCTCCCTTCCCTGCCCCTCCCCCCCCCTCCCCCACAGCCTTTCCCGCGTCGGAAGAAGGTACGTTTACTTTACATATATGGTGATTGTAGAGGAGGAAAGAGACGCCTACTTCTGCAGCCCTTAAGGGAGCACAGCGCAGAATGCGCGTTTGTTCTCCGCCGTGCGTTCACTCCCCGTGAAAGCGCGCGTCCCTCGCGCCCTTTCACTCGCACATACAGCGTTCGGCGGCGCGCGGCAACGATTTAATCTCCATTGACGTCATACGGAACCTCACGGCGACGGCGACGGCGACGCCGACGGCAGAAATCTGCTTTTGAGTGTCCATATAATTGCTATCGCAATAAAAAGAAATTAATAAACTTTCTTGCAGAGGTGGGTTTCGAGGCCGCGTACCTCCGGTCCCAAAGCGAGCGTCGGAACCACTAGGCTATACAGCCACGCTGCCAGAACATGCATTTATGCTAACCATATGATTGCGTTCGAGCGTCGTCGTATTCCTCCACAGCTGGCGCGTTTGTACGCTCGTGCTCTGCGAGGTGAAGAGGTTTTGCGTGCTATGAGAGCGAGAGAGAGAGAGAGAGAGAGCGACGCATTCACGGAGCGGGTATCCTGGAACGCGGTGTCGGTGTTGCAAGCTGGGTCGCTATTTTGTAGCGATGCCTTTAAAGTAATAATGCCTTTTCGCGCTTATCGCGCTTTGTCAGTGGTCAGAGAGACGGTCCGCTCACGATATCAACGTTGATAACGCGAGCGGACCGTCGCTCTTACCACTGACAAAGCGCGAAAAGGCATTATGACGTTAAAGGCATCGCTACAAAATACCGGCCCTGCGCTGTGCAACGCGCAGTGTCGGCCGTAAGTCCGAGACGCGCGAAAAGAAATTATCGTCTACATGAATAATCAGATGAAAAGTTCGCGCGCACTTCCGGAAAATGCTGGACTACGATCACACAGCTTCGATGTTTGAAGAGTTGCGCGGCCGAGTGCAAGGTTTTTTATTAGCAATATGTGTGATATTATTGAACCGGGATAGCAATTTTTGTGGATGATTGTGTACTGTGTGCAAGGGCATCTAATGAGTCATTGTTTTTATTGGCGGCCGACTTGAAGCGCGTATAAAATGGTGTGTCACTAATAGCATGGCCCTAAACATAAATAATTATGTAGACATTAGCTTCACTACAAAAATGTTACAAAATCAGATATAAGTATTTGTTAAGTGGCCAGTTGAAATAAAAAAAAATTCACCTGTGAAATATTTAGGTATTATGCTGTCAGAGGATGGCTCTTGGTCATAACATCTCAATACCGTAGTTAGAAATGCCGGGCATGCCCTTCACTTGCAACAAAGTTTAAAACACATAAGTATTAACGTAAAAGAGCAGCGTAAAAAACTAATTTTACCAATGTTGGTGTAGGCATGCCCTGTGTTGAATGCGGTTTCTGATGTGCATATCAATGCAGCATTGGGTGATCGTTAAAAAACCCCAGGCGGACTAAAGTAATCCGGAGTCCCCCACCACGGCGTGCCTCATAATCAGATTGTGGTTTTGGCACGTAAAGCCCAACACTAAATTTTTTGCATATTAATGCTCTAGAAAAAGTCTACCAATTCGACGCGACACTATTCGACCTGGGGATATACAACGTACCACTTTCTAAGTGTAAGAGGAAAAAATGACTGGATCCTTTTTCTTGAACAGCAAGCAGGTTACGTCTTCGGCCACGGCGGCCGCATTTCGATGGGGGCGAAATGCGAAAACACCCGTGTACTTAGATTTAGGTGCACGTTAAAGAACTCCAGGTGGTCCAAATTTCCGGAGTCCCCCTCTACGGCGTGCCTCATAATCAGAACTGGTTTTGGCACGTAAAACCCCATAATCTAATCTAATCTATCTAAGCAGGTTACGTCTTATATTGTTTTACTCAATCTTTCATAATCATATTGACACGTATACATGTTTATCTTTCACCGGTGACCACTTTTCACCGGCTAACAAATGTTAAACGTAATCGCTAGGCACAGGACGCACCTGCAGGTATCGGAAGTTTCTGGAACGTTATCATTGCTTCTATCCGTTGTCTCTTGTCACCGACGCTCATGTCATCTGATTGTATGAGCAACGCGAATTATCTAGAAATTTCTGGAAGACACGCGGGTACCACGGATTATTCTGGGACCTTCGATGACTCATGTATAAAAGCCGACGCGTTTCGCCGCTGATCAGATTTCGACGATCGCCGTCTGTGTTCGCCGCTTTCGTTGTGCTTCGAGTGTAGCTTGATGTTGTGGGCCTGCAAGGGTTCGCCGTCAGCGCGCCACGTCCACAGCTTGGCGAGCGGTCACGCGACATCGCCGACTACCTCGCCAGAGCCCAGTGGCAATCACGACGACCCTCACGCTCGCCGTCACCAGGCCGCTATCTCGCCGCATCGCCGGCTGTATGCCGGCCCAACCCGGAACTGATCTCCTAGCCCTTACCCGGGAAACTAAAGCCAGCAACCGATGGAGGTGCGGTTGCTGTACGACGCAATGCTGAAGATACTCCGCCGCCGACGAACTAAATTCGCGAATCATCATGACGAGGTATCAGCATAGCGCCTGGCAAGAGCCTTGACGACAACACTTCGCCGCCGAAAGTAGACCTACCAACGCGACGTAGCAGCAGCGCAGCAAGCCGACGCAGCCGTGATCCGACGCCACGACTTAACCGTAACGCCAGACGATGGTCTACCGATCTAGATGTGCTATTTGATGGTCATAACGTCACCGCTCTCGTCGACACTGAAGCCGACTATCCGTCTGCAGTGGCGAGTTCGCCGCCAAGTTGAAGAAGGTGAAAACGGCCTGGCAAGGACCCGATATCCGGACAGCGGGAGGCCACCTAATAACGCCGGCTGGAATCTGCACAGCGCGAGTCACGGTAAACAACCGCACTTACCCGGCGAGCTTCGTAATCCTGCAGCACGGCTCCAGGGATGTTATCCTAGGCATGGACTTTCTAAACCAACACGGTGCAGTCATCAACTTAAGGTCCAAGTCGATAACGCTTTCAACGCACAACGCGACACCACCGGATACAAACACCAGTTACCATGCCTTGAATGTGCTAGAAGAACAAGTCACCGTTCCGCCTGGCTCCAGCCTAATGATTTCCGTCGGTACCGAAGTGCCTACAGACATGGAGGGTTTCATCGAGGGCGATCATCACTTACTGCACGACCGTGAAATTTGCGTCGCTAGAGGCATAGGTGAGCTACATGAAGGCAAAGCAAGAGTGATGCTTACGAGCTTCAGCCACGAATACAAGCACATTAACAAAGGCACCACGGTTGCCTGCATCGACGAAATTGTACAATCCAGCGGTGCTTTCGCCTTCACGGATTCTAGTGCACCTGCAACGATGACTGTAGTACCTGAACCAACTTTCGACGTCAATCAGAACCTTCCCAATCATAAGAAAGAATAGCTAAAAGCTCTGCTCCTGGAATACAAGGACTGCTTCTCGTCGTCGTCAAAAGTTCGATAAACCTCTGTCGCCAAGCACCGCATCATAACCGACGAATATGTCCGCCCACTCGGTCAGAGCTCCTACCGAGTTCCGGCGCGCGAAGGCGAGGCCATAAGGCAACAAGTCGACGAAATGCTACGCGACGACATCATCCAGCCATCCAAGAGTCCGTGGGCGTCCCCCGTGGTGTTAATAAAGAAGAAGGATGGAACGCTACGTTTCTGCGTCGATTATCGTCGCCTCAATAAAATCACGAAGAAGGACGTATACCCTCTCCCACGTATTGACGACGCCTTGGATCGACTCTACAACGCACAATACTTTTTGTCAATGGGTCTCAACACCGGCTACTGGCAAGTCGAAGTTGACGAGATCGGGAGAAGACTGCCTTTATAACACCAGACGGACTGTTCGAGTTCAAGGTCATGTCGTTTGGTCTTTGCTAGGCACCTGCGACTTTGCAACGCGTCATGGATAATGTACTGGCAGGCTTCAAGTGGCAGACTTACCTCGGTCTATTAGGACGATGTCGTTTGCCTCAAGCTTCGAGGAACACCTCCGGCCACGTCATCAACAAGTCTGGAGTATGCCCTGACCCACAGAAAACTGCGGCCGTCGCTGACTTTCCTCCGCCCGCCGACAAGAAGGCAGTCCGTAGATTTCTTGGACTGCGCACCTATTACAGGCACTTCGTGAAGGACTTTTCACGGATCGCTGAGCCACTGACGTACCTCACGAAGGCCGACGTCGAGTTCAAGTGGGAGACGCCGCAAGTCGAAGCATTTGAAGAACTGAAGCGACGCCTGCAATCGCCGCCAATACTTGCACATTTCGACGAAAAAGCTGATACCGAAGTGCACACCGACGCAATCAGTGTAGGACTCAGCGCTGTGCTTGTGCAGAGCACTGGCGGACTAGAAAGGGTTGTAAGTTACGCTAGCCGGTCGCTTTCGAAGGCGGAAACAAATTATTCCACAACCGAAAAGGAATGCCTCGCCATCATCTGGGCTACATCAAAGTTTCGTCCCTACCTCTATGGCAGGCCCTTCAAAGTTGTCAGCGACCACCACGCCTTGTGTTGGCTAGCTAACTGGAAGGATCCTTCAGGTCGCCTCGCACAATGGAGTCTGACACTTCAAGCATTCGACATTACCGTCGTTTACAAATCCGGGCGAAAGCACTCTGACGCCGACTGCTTGTCTCGCGCCCCCGTTGAACCACCGCCACAGGACGACCAGGATGACGACACTTTCTTGGGACCCAACAACAGTGAGCTGACCCGGAACTAATGAGCCTTGTAGACTGCCTGGAAGGCAAGACCGTCATTGTGCCCAAGGTGTTCAGGCGAGGATTGGCGTCGTTTTTCTTGCAAAACGACATTATCTTAAAGACGAACTTATCGACTGTTCGAGCCAACTACCTCCTCGTGGTACCCTCAGCATTGCGTCTAGAGGTTCTGCGAGCTCTCCATAGCGACCCAACGGCTGGACACCTCAGTTTTTCCCGCACGCTCGCGAGGATACAAGAAAAATACTACTGGCCTCGCCTCTCTGCCGACGTCGCCCATTACGTAAGGACATGCCGAGACTCAGCGACGCAAAACACCGCCGACAAGGCCAGCCGGACTTCTACAGCCGATCGAGCCACCTCGCCGACTGTTCCAGATGATCGGGATGGTCATACTGGGGCCTTTCCCGACGTCGACGTCCGGGAATAAATGGATCGTCGTAGCTACGGACTACCTCACGCGCTACGCCGAAACAAAAGCCTTGCCCAAAGGCAGTGCCCCCGAGGTAGCCCGATTTTTCGTTGAGAACACCCTCCTGCGTCACGGCGCCGCAGAAGTCCTCGTCAACGACAGAGGTACAGCCTTTACGGCAGAACTAACTCAAGCCATCTTGCGATACAGCCACACAAGCCATCGCCGAACCACCGCCTACCACCCGCAGACGAATAGCCTCACCGAGCACCTAAATAAGACCATCGCCGACATGCTGGCAATGTACGTCGACGTCGAACACAAGACGTGGGATGCCATCCTTCCGCACGTGACCTTCGCATACAACACGGCCGTGCAAGAAACGACGCACGTGGCGCCGTTCAACCTGGTCTACGGAAGGAACCCGGCAACGACGCTTGATGCCATGCTACCGGACGTCACCGACGAAGAAAATCTCTACGTTGCCAGCTATTTGCAGCGTGCCGAAGAAGGCCGACAGCTCGCCCGCCTGCGCATAAGAACCAGCAGAGGACCGACAGCTGACACTACAATCTTCGACGACGCTACGTCGAGTACAAGCCCGGCGACCGTGTTTAGGTCTGGACTCCGATACGCCGACGAGGACTTAGCGAGAAACTGTTACGTCGCTATTTCGGACCATATAAGGTCATCCGACGTATTGGCACACTGGACTATGAGGTCGTGCCAGACGGCATTTCGTAATCACAGTGGCGCCGGGCACGACGTGAAGTCATAGAGTTTCTCACTATAACACCTAGAGGGTAAACTGGCGCCACCGTCTATGCGATTTTCTTAAAGGTCGCCGTGCCCTCATGGGAATGACGGGATATGTGTCTGCGAGGCTTGTGTTGGCTGGTGTTGTACGAGGCTCCGTCTAAAACGTGTCTATATGGCTACACAAATAAGGCATTCGTAAAATAAAATCTACATAAAAGGCTTTCATTCACCCTTATTACATCTCCGAATAAAGTTTACTCACCTGCAATGCAGCATCAAGCGAAGAAAAGCAAGAACAGACAAGTTGTTCCAAAGCGAGCGAGAATCTTATCGTCTGCCCTCCAACTTTAGCGGCCAGCTGATACTTATTACGTTCCATAGAATTCTGCATTGAATAGTATGTCCTCAGTTAAACAAAACATGTTTTTGTGTAATAATAAAGCTAAAGCAGTTTTTTACGTGCTGTTTTAGCAGGAAATGAATCATAGTGACAGACGGAACGGTGCTAGCCAGGCGCGTCTTCAAGGCGTTCTGGCTCTCCAAGAACGATGCCAATCCGAAGTCACAATATACCGGCATTCCCATGGATACCACAGCGCAGCAGCGCCAGTTTTCCCTCTAGGTAATATAGTGAGAAACACTACGCGTGAAGCCATCCACGTGGTGCGTCTTAGCCCTTTCTACGCCCGCTGACGAACTTCGGTACTTTGTTACTTTGTTATTGTTTGTTGTTGTTTTTATTGCGATAGCAATTATATGGACACTTAAACCGGATTTCTGCCGTCGGCGTCGCCGTCGCCGTGAGGTTCCGTATATATTCCAAGGGCGATAAAATCGTCGCCGCGCGCCGTATGCGCGAACGAAAGCGCGAGGGGGGGGGGAGGACGCGCGCGCTATCACGGAGAGCGAACGCACGGCCGAAAGCAAACGCGACCGTCGCGCGAAAGGCCGTGGGGGTATGGGAGGGAGGCAGGCGGGGTGACGCTGTGCTCCGGCACCAAAGGCGTATCTTGCAATCGGGCGTAAGGTGAACTTGCCACTCTATCTCCCACGCGAAAGCAACAAAGCGGTAAGGCAGCGCGGGGAGGGACGGGGGGGGGGGGGGCGCAGCTTCTACTCTGCCAACAATTCCGGTCGTACTTTGCCCGGCTGTGGCCGTCGCCCGCACGATCTCCTATCTCCACACGGCTCTGACCTTTGTATGCGCCGTGCATCCGCCGCTCAATTTCCTTTGAAGCGATAGACCCCACGAACCTTGCCCGCTGCGGCGGCTGCGATTGCTGCCAACGTTTTGACAGTCGTATGCGGTCATTCAGTGTGATCTATTCATGTTTGCTTGTGCGCGCTGACACCACGCTTGTTGATTCAGTTAGTAAGCGGATGTGTCCAAGTTTATGCAGCCGATAAAACTACTATCCCTACTCCGAATAGCTCTCTACTAATTTGCTATCGCAATTGATGCTTCGCCTTTCGGGCGAAACTGAGACTTTTTTTTTTCTCTCTCTGTACGCGTGGTTTTGTTTTCGCTTTCTTGTTTGTATCATCGGGACGATGCTTTTTAAGGGGAGGGTATTGACACTTATATATGTTTATCTTTCACCGGTGACCGCTTTTCACCGGCTAAAAATGTTAAACGTTATCGCTCGGCACAGGACGCGCCTGCATGTATGGGAAGTTTCTCGAACGTTATCGATGCTTCTGTCCGTTGTCTTTTGTCACCGACGCTCATGTAATCTGATTGTATGAGAGACGCGAATTATCTAGATTTTTCTGGAAGAGATGCGGGTACCAGGGCCGGTATTTTGTAGCGATGCCTTTAATGTCATAATGCCTTTTCGCGCTTATCGCGCTTTGTCAGTGGTCAGAGCGACGGTCCGCTCGCGTTATCAACGTTGATATGGTGAGCGGACCGTCGCTCTGACCACTGACAAAGCGCGATAAGCGCGAAAAGTCATTATTACTTTAAAGGCATCGCTACAAAATAGCGACCCAGGGGTCATTCGGGGGCATTCGATGACTCATGTATAAAAGCCGACGCGTTTCTCCGCTGATCAGATTTCGACGATCACCGACTGTGTTCACCGCTTTCGTTGTGCTTTGAGTGTAGCTTGCTTTTGTGGGCACATGTTCGCCCAATAAAGAATCAGTTTCGTTATACACAATTTTACGACTGTTTACTTCAGCGTCACTACTACGTGACACTTATGGGAATCTGCTGATCAGACTATCTGAAGTAGAGCACTGCACGGGCCGGTTTTTCAGGTCCGGGCCTGGCCCGAGCCCGAAAGTACCATTCTTTGGACGGCCCGGTTCTGTTCCACCCATTAGCCCTTTTGCCTTTACGAAGCTAGCTCACGTTCTCGATTATTGTGAAGATACTGTCATGTGATCAACGGCCGCCGGGTGGTCTTCAAGCTGCATCATAGCAAGTTTTTGCCCTGCATCCCTTCTTTATGGTTACTTGATAATTTAACTGTGATAGAAATAAACATTTCATTACTAGCCGAACACCCACAAATTATTATGTGAATATTTGGTATGAAAACAAACCATGCAATGGACAGTTAGGAAAATAGGGAGGAATCAGGCTGGCAACAACCACCGGGAGTGGGAGAACCTTGGCTTACATTTAGGGATGAAGTTGTAGAGAAGCACATCGGTTGATCACAATGCACGTGCTTTAAAGTGTGCGGCAACATACTATAGCGAAGGCATAGGTGAACACTACCATACACGCCACCGCCCGCCATTAAATCTCACTTTTTAATCTCATATAGTCATTCGGATGTACCTACAGTGATAGAACTCGAGCCACTAATTTTGCTGCGAATGTAAAATTAGGTACGCTGGTTACTGGTTTTCAGAAATACGATAATACACGGCCAATAGAAGCTTTTTTTTTCATTAAGCAGAAATTGTTGACCCACATGGCTAACGCTCATCATATTTTCACGCGGAACATGCCATCTTTATTGCTTTATTCGGCTTCATTATAATGGTGTCAATTTTTAAATCGACAATTTAGGCACCCTTGTTTAGAAATATATGCAAATTTAGACTCTGTCTAATTGTGTTTCACTACAGTGCATCTACAACGTAGGCTTTCCTTGTTTTTTTTCTCCGCCAGATTAAAGTATGATCTGCTTGCTTATTCACGTATATTCGCAGACAACGCACCTAGTGCTACAAAAACATATACAAGGCTGCGAACACGAGGGTCGCGCCACTTAACGAGTGGAAATAGCATTCAAAATAAAAATTTACGAGGCAATAAAGTGCTTTGCATTTCTATTTTGTTTTTTATATTCCCCTCCCCAATGTTGAGAAATTTTGCAGCATCCGCGTAGTCTTAAAGCATTTGTCCAAGAACAATATACACTTGAAAGTCTCAGTTTAATTAGTTGGGCTAATTGTGAATTAACCTACGGCAGAATATTCAACTCGCTTGAAAATATAACGAAGAAAATTAATGGAAACCAGTAGTAAGTTGCCCTGTGCCTTAGGACACAAAAAAGTTGCAAATTAATTTTTCAGAATTTGTTTGCTACAATTTTATCAATGTACTCTAAGTACTTCTTGAAAACTTATTTCATTTTTGTTTTTCCGTTAAAATGATCATGCCGAAAATCTAGATATTTTTGTGCAGCAACAAAATATTGCAGTCGACTCTGCCTCTAGACACGTCTTCCGCTCTTGAAAAATGTAACGAGCTCTATCGAAACTCATCTCATTGGTTCCCGTTAAGGATAGCTCGGATACCTGAGACAGTCTAATGAATGTTTTTGCAGCGAGTCTCGCACCAATCAAATAGCTTTCAATCCAATAGTTTTCAATTTCTTTAGCGCGACTGCAATGCATATATATTTCTAACTCTTTGTCAGGTTGATTCAAATCTGTGATGTCTAGCAACTCATGAAGTGTGCCTTTCGACGCTATTCCCACCCACCCAAATGTGTTTCTCCTGGTCGATAGGCGGCGCCGCTGTCGAAATCATACCGCTACCTCCATCAAACTTCGGGTCGTCCGTCACATGCCTGAGCACGATCACCTCTAGGAATTCGAGGTGTTAATAGGCTGGGAACAATGTGGACAAGAGTTCGTTAGTGTCGCGAAGACGAAAGGATTCCTGTAGAACCCATGTTAAGATGATTATCGAAGTTAATGCGATTAGCATTTACACAATCTAGCGAACAAGAAGCGACACACCGTGTTAGCTTAGACATCTTTGTTTCGAATCCGTAGTGTTTCTCCTCATTTTCAAGTGATTCGGCTATATGCGGCCATACACTGTCTCCCTGATTGACCCGATTTGTTATGACCATCGCTCGCCAATGTTACCTCACGATGGTAGAACAAGGACCGCAGGCCGACAGCGCATTCAGTGACGACGATGGAATTACGAGGTAGGAATGATGTCGATAGAACGACGAAGGCATATAAGGACGACGGCATGACTACGATGAGAGGATACTGAAGTGACGGCGATAAAGAATTGCGACGGAATACAATGCCATGAAACCGGTGTTCTAATCTCGATTGATTGACAATAATAGCACAATACTAGCGGAATGAAATAGAAATTATGCTGATGGAACGGAAGGTGGTATGACGAACAACGCATTTAGTAATTTTTAGCCAACCAGACACGCTTCTGAATAACATACCAGCCTGCTCCCTTTCTTTTCTCCTATTCCTTCCCAAGACGCTTTCTAAACATATCCTCTGCCGTTGAGCTCAGTACGCCAGTGCTCTAGCTCATTAGGCCACGATCACACGTTTACAAACGTATCTTGCCAACAAGTATATTATTCAAGCTCGAACTTAGGGGGAACATTGAGCTTGGGGGCTCCTATCGAAATACATGGGAAATCGGAAATAGTTTCTCAGAGCAACCAATGCACCAAATTTGATGACTTATGTTGAATTTAGAAAAAAAAGTTGAAGTGTAGTGATTGCCGAAAGGGATATTTTATTATGCTGGTCTACGTTTCTTACGTCAAATTTTAAAGAATTGCCAAATTTCGAAAAAGAAAACTTGGCGTATAGAGCTATGTAGCTCAGCAGCTAAAAATGATATCGGAATTCTGTAAACTGCACCTAATAATACATCGAAAGCGGATAGCAATCATATATCATACATCATCCTGAAATATACCACTATGTTGTGAATGTTGCATTTGCAAAACCCTTCCAAACATTATAACAAATTCACGTAAGTTTTAAGTTAAAGTAAAAAAATTGATTGCTTTTGATGCTCCAACGGGTGCAGTTTATAGAAATGCCATATTTGTTTTTAATGGCTGAGTTTCGGATTTGTAAACTTCATGTTTCTATATTTTTTTGAAATTTACGAACATCCTGCAATTCTTTGAAAACATTACACTATCTAAACGAAAATTCTATTTGCTACAGTCTCCGCAATTTAACTTTCCCTTTTAAATGCAACAGATTTCATTCAAATCGGTTCGGCGGTTTTCTCATGAAAGCATTCCTGCATTTTACATGTATTTGATAATCCGGCATCGAAGATAGGCCCGAGCTAAAGCTTCCTCAATGATCACGCCAGTTTTATAGGAAACCCATGAAACAGAACCCTGACGTATACGCAAGACCGTGGCCACAGTGGTGTACAAATAAAAAGTCTGCTCAAGGGAAAAAAATATATATTCATCGGAAGCTTCGCGGGAGCCGTTATCTCGATCAGACATCTCTCCAGAATGCGCACGAGCTTTCTGGCGAAGTGTCTAGCAAAACCGTCGATTCATTGTCAGTAGAGCAAGTAGCTGGCCGTCTTCGAGATAACGCTGATACACAAGCGCGCTCGTTTCCAAGCACCGAGGGAAAGCCACAGCTTCAGGGTGTGTTTCTTTTTATTGCGCTTTCTTTAGTTGTGCGTCATAGCATACGTCATAGCGGGAATTTCGAATTCTTTAAGGTCGATACGCCACGTGGTGGCTAAAAAAGGAAACTGTACGAAATGTCCCTAATTCCTGGTATTGTCCATTGACACATGACGAATGGCCCCAGTATCAGACACCCTGTGGCAATTACTCATGTTGTCATCAGAGCTTCACTGAGGAGTGGTACATACGCAGTAACAAATATCTAATGGCCCCAGCTGCACACACTCAGTGGCGCATACTCAGTGGCACATACTCACTGGCAAATACCAAATGGCCTTGGGGAATATACCCAGAGGCCCGAGAGGCACACACCCAAGGGCCCCAGTCCACATATAACTTCGCAAGGTGGCTGATTGGGCTAGTTGATAATCCATTCACAATGTGAACTGCGAAAAGGCAGCGCGGACAGTTGTGTTCTGTTTATCTTATACAGATAGTAAGTCAAACGGAGCCGGTTGTGCTACTGTGGGGAAGCCACCAACCTTCAAGTTTAAAGGATCGTGTTTGCTGGAAGTCTACATATTCTGGCTCAGCGGACCGTGGTGGAGTCAGAGTTACAGTCCACAGTAAGTGGAATGAAAATGTGAGTATTCGTACACGAAGAATATCCAAAATTGCATTTTGTCACTGTAGAGTCTGATGACACCACGAAATATTGAGCGAATCAAATATGTATTGTTTATTTCTGGTACAACTTCGAACACATTCTTCTTTCACTTGTTTGTTTTCTCGTAAAATGTTTTCCAGTTTGGTCAGCACAGGGGGTCGCTTGTTAAAACTGTATGTAATGAACACATTTATTATACTATTGCTTGTATTGTTGTAGCAATACTGCCCATGCACCCTACTTTGCTATTGCCGTGTAAAAGAAAGAAGCTGGGACACAATTATGTGTGAGACGCGGCACAGATGGCACCCTTTTTTGCCGCGCATTCATCAATCGTAGCTAAATTTAGGCTCTAGGTGAGCGTTCAGAGAGGCTTAACTTGGCAGCACGTTTGTCCATCCTAGCGGGAGCGGTCGCATTAGAGATACCTAGGTCTACCGTAGTATAAACCGTAGTATAAACCGTAGCGTTTATAGCCCATTTTCATTTATATGTAATTGGTTTAAACCTGCCATACCTTTAGTGATGCAGGTCTTCCTCACTTTTATTTCTGTTTCTTGCAATTTCGAGCGGTCCAAAAACTTGCCGTAGTATGTGCGTTTCATTAAGCTCAAACCTGTGTTATGCGGAGCTATACCGCTTACAAACTTGCAGTTTTTTGGAAATACCGCACGGTTGCACGGCTATGGGACCCCCGCGTTTCATAGGGAGTGTCCAGAAACTGCGTGAAGAGATGCGGGCAAAAAGACAGTGGGATGCCATTTCGCGTTTATCACCTTTCAGCATAATAGGTTCCCTACGAATAGGAAGCGATCACGATTGCAGGATTAGACATAGTCATCACCACTAGTTGTTTCATAAGTTAAGCGTGTATGCTTTGTGATGCATAAGTCAATGGTACTTGCGCACTTGCTTACGCCTTTTCTGCACCATTGTGCCTCTATATACCCATGCACCCTCAGGGGTGCGTTTGATGCACCCCACTGCATTGTGTCCCTGACACCCCCTAACCGATCTTTAAACTATGGGTTAGAAATGGTATCTTTTTCTAGTAGTTTAATTTGTCTAATTAGATATTTATTATCTATCTTTAAGTACATTCGTTGAGTTTTAAAAATACATTTATTTACTTGATTTTAATTACTCTTCACGGCTCTTGGTGAACCTCTATTAGTGTGCATGCTCCACAGATTTGTCGTCGTCATAGTTCTTATCCACTGTGAACGCCTGCTACTTAAGTTGAGGAGCGGTCTTTCAAGTTGAGCGCCAGAAAAAATGCCGATGTTCTGCCGATTTTTTTGCTTTCAGTTTATAATGTGCCCATCAGCGTTATTTAGATTGCATTTTACATGGAGGAGGAAGGTAGTACGAATTACCTGCTGGCTAGCTGTAAAGACACGCCAGCAATTCATTCCCCGAGCACTACCACTTGCCATGCCTGGTTGCAATAACGTCGCAGTGGTAACATTAGGACAAGTATGCTGAAAGACACAGATGTGGCGAAAGGCTCACCATACTCCACGTCTTGCAAGAGAGCCGGGAAGCAGAAGCAGAGCGAAGAAGGCACTTTGCTTTAGCATACAAAAAACATATCCCCTTACATCCAACACTGCTTCTTGGCCTAGAACCTCGGTTTGAAAGCAAGGGAGTACTTAACTTTTTAAATGATGTTGTGCTGCACGTTATTAGCACGAGAGATTCGTAGCCCTCCCTCTATCTCGAAGGTATTGCTGCGAGTGCACTGTTTTGCAGAGCACGTGCCTCAAGGCCCGTGTGCTCAAGGGTCTTCGTGAGGCGGCAGTACAAGTGAATCGGCACATTTTTGTTTATATTTCTTTTGCCCTGTTGATTGTAGAATATATTTTATGGTAATCGCTCACATCACTCGTCTTTCACATTATTTAAATACTTGCGCATTTTACATACCTTAGAGTCAATAGTTTAGGCCTCTATATAGCCTCGTCGCATTTTGCTTTTCTCATTCACCGCATTGATTTCCCCATACTATTTCTTGGCACTCTTTGGCCATCCCTCGCCGTTGCGCCAAAAACCCTCATGCAACAAGTGCGATTTGCAAAGTGGGCTAAACCAAGCAAAGTACATGTTCCTTGTCTGCGCTTCGTTGAGAAAACATCCCAATTGGCCAGTTGATCTATTCTAGCAGTGTCAAGGAACAAAACACAAAACAGCACGCATGTTCGGACCTAGGCCATTGTGCCTTCTCCGTGCAAACTCAACAATGTTCATGATTCGACAAAGATGACCTGATACGAGACTCGCCTTCATACTAACCACAACAAGCAAAACGTCGCAAATTCTACTATTCAATAGCAGTGCCGGTAACGCACAAAAATCAAAACAAGCAGTTTTATTCAATGTCAACAGCTGGACACTACGACTTCTGGCTCTGTTAGGAAAAACCCGGAACTCGAACCGCATCTACGACATATTTTATCCTTTGGCAGAATGGTTTCTGTTGCTTCTCTATTGGCCCTTTCGTGGCGATCCCATGGGTGCTACGATGTTTGGTCACGCGGTGACGCGTCCGCTGCTTGCCTCAACTGCCTCCGCGTTCACAATGGATATGCATGACGCCGATGCGGCGTACCAAACCTCTCTTTAGGAAGATATCGTCGACGGTGACTGGGTGGACGACACGAGGCTTTGGCCACAGCTTCAGACAACATGTAAAAGTGCTTTCGGATCTGAGTAAGCTTCGTCAAAACGGCGCGAGGCGTGTATATTGTGCTTGTTCTCTAATATGAATACAGGACAAAAGAACAGCAGACAGCGTGTCTCAACCAGAACAGCTCAGGCAATCTCGAGCTCGCGCCTCCCGGACGACTGGCCATGTGGCTGCAGCGCCGGGTAGTCCTCTTCACTACAATCGCCCCCCATCGGAAAAGGAGCCATCCTGGCGACTCATGGTGAACATAGAATCATTGAGTCGTAATACGGCTTCAGGCGTTGTACGTGGACGGTTTCACGACCACGGCAGCATTGGTCCGTAGGAGTTCACAGGCGATGTCTGTGCTACAACGCGGTAGGGTCCTTGATATTTGGAAACAAGCTTGGATGAGAGTCCAGCAGGAACGGCAGGAACCCAAAGCCACACAAAGGAGTACGGAAGAAAGTGACAATGCGGGGGATCATCGTCACGTCGAGATTTTTGTTGCCATTGGTCGACGGCTGTAAAGGAACGGGCGAGCTGACGGCATTCTTCTGCGCGGCGGGCAGCTTCAGAGATGGACGTACATTCGGATGAGTCGGGTCTGTACGGAAGAATGGTGTCGAGGGTAGTCGAAGGTTCGCGGCCATATAAGAGGAAGAATGGGGAGAATTTTGTGGTCGCGTGTGGTGCAGTGTTGTAGGCGAACGGGATGAATGGCAAAATGAGGTACCAATCAGTGTGATCAGAGGCGACGTATTTGGAGAGCATGTCGCCAAGGATGCGGTTAAATCTTTCCGTCAAACCATTGGTTTGGGGATGGTAGGCGGTCGTGGTGCGATGAACGATGCGACATTCAGCAAGGAGCGCGTTTACGACTTCGGAGAGGAAGGCACGTCCTCTATCACTCAAAAGTTCGCGAGGTGCACCGTGACGGAGAATAAAGTTTTTCAGGAGGAAGGATGCTATTTCACGAGCGGTGGCAGCAGGCAGAGCGGCTGTTTCTGCGTAGTGCGTCAAATGGTCGATGGCGACGACTATCCATCGGTTTCCGGAAGCCGTGCTCGGAAGGGCTCCATGCAGGTCAATGCCAATGCGATCGAAGGGCCTGGCCGGACACGGGATTGGCTGGAGCGGACCAGAGGCATGTTGAGCAGGAACTTTGCGGCGTTGGCACTGAGGGCACGACCGAATGTATTTGTACACAAAGGTGTACATGCCACGCCAATAAAACCTGGAGCGAAGCCGGGTGTACGTCTCGAAGACACCCGCATGTGCACACTGTGGGTCAGTATGGAAGGCAGAACATATTTCACCACGAAAATGTAGAGCGATGACGAGCAACCACTTGCGAACGTCAGAGACGTAATTCCGGCGATAGAGAAGTCCATCCCGAATTTCGAAGTGAGATGCTTGACGGCGCAAAGCTCGAGAAGGTGGAGGAACAGTCGAAGGGTTTGAAAG
The DNA here is from genome assembly GCF_013339745.2 of Dermacentor silvarum. Taxonomy (NCBI): domain Eukaryota; kingdom Metazoa; phylum Arthropoda; class Arachnida; order Ixodida; family Ixodidae; genus Dermacentor; species Dermacentor silvarum. The sequence continues at coordinate 66,217,936 of NC_051162.1, forward strand.
GAAGCGAATAAGATCACTAATCCAGGCATCCTTGCGTTGCTCCGAAGCCATGTCGCAGCCTGCTAGGAACGAAAGCACCTGGTCAACGGTAGAGAGGCAGCTATCGCTTTCGGTTGACACGGGCGAACGGGAAAGCGAGTCGGCATCGGTGTGGCAGCAGCCAGACCTGTAGACAACGCGCACGTCGAAATCTTGCAACCGCAAAGCCCAACGAGCTAATCGACCTGAGAGGTCCTTCAACGTGGACAGCCAACAAAGTGCATGGTGATCTGTAATCACGTCGAAGGGGCGGCCATAAAGGTAGGGTCGAAATTTACCAAGTGCCCAGATCATGGCCAAACACTCCTTCTCCGTAACGGAATAATTCTTCTCGGCTTTGGTGAGGATGGGCTTGCGTATGCAACGACGTACTCGTCGAATCCAGATTTGTGCTGCGCGAGCACAGCGCCGAGTCCAACACTGCTGGCGTCGGTGTGTACTTTTGTCGGAGCTGTCGGGTCGAAGTGACGCAGTATAGGCGGCGAGGTCAGTAGACGACGCAACTCTTGGAAGGCATCGTCACAAGCGGACGACCAGGCGTAATCGTTCGAGTCGCTCCGTAGAAGCTGATTCAAGGGAGCGGTGATGGACGCAAAATTCTGAATGAAGCGGCGAAAGTAAGAGCACAGGCCAAGGAAGCTGCGAAGTTCTCTTACGGAGGAAGGTTTGGGAAAATCAGCAACTGCACGGAGCTTGGCGGCATCAGGAAGAATACCGTGTTTAGATATCACGTGGCCAAGGATGGTGAGCTGACTTGCGCCAAAGTGGCATTTCTTCAGGTTGAGCTGAAGGCCAGCGGAACTTAGGCACCGTAACACTTCCTCCAGCCTACAGAGATGGGTGGGAAAATCGGGCGAAAATATAACCACATCATCTAAGTAACACAGGCACGTTTTCCACTTGAGACCACGCAAAATGTTGTCCATCATACGCTCAAATGTTGCGGGGGCGTTGCAAAGCCCAAAAGGCATAACGCGAAATTCATATAGGCCATCTGGTGTTACAAAGGCCGTTTTAGGTTGGTCTTCGGGTGCCATGGGGACTTGCCAATAGCCGCTGCGTAAGTCGTTAGAAGAGAAGAACTCCGCGCCTTGGAGACAGTCAAGGGCGTCGTCAATTCTCGGAAGAGGGTAAACATCTTTACGAGTTATTTTGTTAAGACGACGGTAATCGACACAGAATCGAATCGATCCATCCTTCTTCTTAACAAGAAGAACAGGAGATGCCCAGGAAATATCCGATGGCTGGATGACGCCGCGCTTGAGCATGTCAGCTACTTGGTCATCGGTAACACAGAGCTCTGTCACGGATACACGGTATGGTCTTTGTCGTAGTGGCGCACTGGTACCCGTGTCGATGCGATGACAAACAGTTGACGTGCGGCCCAAGGGAACATGCTGGCAGTCGAAAGACGAACGGAACTTGTCGAGAAGGTGTAGAAGCTGGTCTCGTTGGGAAACAGTCAACGTGTCGGCGATGGAGCCATGTAAAACATCGGGCAAAGTCGGCTCCTGCGTGGGGTTACAGGTCAATCCGGCGACCTCATGACTGGCGATGGAACCAGTTGGCATGTCAACGATGGCAGCAGGGTCGACACATTGGACGCGGCCAACGTGAGAGAACAACGTGAGAAACAACGTGAGAGAACAGGACAATTGGTTGGCGACGAGCAGTCTGCTGACGCCGGCATGAACGTCCAAAAGAGCGAAAGGCAGCGGGGAACATTTGCGACGAGCGAAAATGGCAGATGGCGTAAAAAGTGCGCTGGCACCCTCAACAATGTTGCATGACACTGTGTCAAGGGTGGATGAGTGCGGTGGGATTGTAACGTCTTCGGCAACAAATACCTTATCTTCAGGTTCACAAGCGTCAAGGAGGGGGACATGACACAGCGTTTGAAATTCCATTTCAGCATGAGAACAGTCGATGACGGCCTTATTATCGGAAAGAAAGTCCCAGCCCAAAATAAGACCGTGGGAACAAGAACACAGCACCAAAAATTCGACGATGTAGAGGAGGCCGTTGATCACAACGCGAGCAGTACACGCAGCTGCAGGCGTGATGCGGTCGGCGCTTGCAGTACGAGGCGATACGTTCGACAGGGGAGTCGTAACGTTTCTGAGAGAACGGCAAAGTATGGCACTAATAACTGAAACTGGGGCACCAGTGTCAACGAGAGTGAGTGCAGCGACGCTGTACACATATACATCAATAGCATTAGGCGGAGAAGAGAGAGGCCTTGTTCTGTTCGTGGGTGACGCAGGAAGACGACGCAGCGGTGAAAGCCAGCGGCGTCGAGGTGATGGCGAACAGCGGGCAACAAGAGGACGGCGGTCGGAATAGGAAGACATCGGGCCAGGGTTCTGAGACGCGGAGGATGTCGGGTATGGGGAAACGTGCGGTTCGGTGTCGAAGCGACGGCGGTAGGATGGTGCGCGGCGACGGCAAAATCGTGCAATGTGGCCAGGTAGACCACACTCAAAACATATTGGCCGGTTGTAAGGAGTGCGCCATTGTCCACTGCTGTGTGGGTACCGTGGTTGAACGAATTGAGGAGCTGGACGCAGTGCCACGGCTGATGGGAATGGCGCAAAGGCCTGAGGTGGGGGCCGCGCGAGAGCCTCGGCATAGCTGAGAGGTCAGTCACCTCGGGAAAAGCAATGGGAGTTGGCACCGGCGGAGTCTCGCGGGCAGAAGGGAGAGCTGCGCAAACTTGCTCGTGGATGACCTGGCGAAGGTTGGCCGGCAAAGGCGAGGGTGGTGGCATGGTTGAGGACAGCAGCGAAAGCGGACGAGCGACCTCAGAACGGACGAACTCTTTTATATGGCAGAGCAGGGAGTCCATTTCAGGAGGCGCGGCCACGCTCGCGAGGCTCTCATCGGACACAGGTGGGCGCCGTGTGAGAAGACACTGTCTGCAGAGCTCGTTGAAACTCTGGCAAAGCTCGATGACCTGAGAAACAGTGCCTGGGTTTTTGGACAGCAGCATATGAAAGGCATCGTCGGAAATGCCCTTCATGATGTGGCGTACCTTGTCCGCCTCTGCCATCGTCGGGTTGACATGCCGGCAGAGGTCGACGATGTCCTCAATGTAGCTGGTGAACGTTTCACCAGTTTGCTGGGATCGGGTTCGTAGGCGTTGTTCAACGCGAAGTTTGCGCACGCCAGGGCGACCGAAAACGTCCACGATGCTGGTTCTGAAGCTAGCCCACGTGCGCAGATCGGCTTCGTGGTTTTTGAACCAGAGCTTGGCGACTCCCGATAAATAGAAGATCGCTTTGCTGAGCTTGAAGGGATCGTCCCATTTGTTGGTGTTGCTGGCGCGTTCGTACGATTCCAGCCAATCTTCAACGTCTTTCTCATCGGTGCCGCTGAAGATGTCAGGATCCCGCTGACGCTGGGCACCGGCACAGACGATGGTTGGAGTAACCGGTGGGGATGTCGGGCTGTGGTCGTCAGGCATGACGGACGACAGAGTTCGGGTGCGTAATTCCAGGTTGGGGGAAAACCGCAACACCTGCACCAGAATCTAATATGAATACAGGACAAGAGAACAGCAGGCAGCGTGTCTCAACCAGAACACCTCAGGCAATCTCGAGCTCGCGCCTCCCGGACGACTGGCGATGTGGCAGCAGCGCCGGGTATTCCTCTTCACTACAGTTCTAATAGCGGGGCTAAATATGTATTTCAAGCTATCTACACTTTCCGCTCAACAATTGAATCAGGATAAGTGTTTTTTGGTCTTCGTTCTTTATTTAGAAAATATCTTAAAGCAGCGGCTTATGGCGTTTCTCACTCAATAAAGTTCCTCGATGTGGTCACTGTCTGAATATTTTCTGCTAATCGCTAGTGGGTGTGCTCAGTTCTGATATATTTGTTCTTGCTGCGCACAAGGCTTGAAATATATATGTTCTGTACATTGTAATACCTTGTTGAAAGATGTATTATCACTAGTAACTCGCTTACTCATATGGACCATCAAGAAACATTCAGCTCCGACCATTAATGCGCTACTGCTGTAGTGCGTCATTTATTGTGTATATATAGTGGGGATATATTCAAGTGTGCACTCATTCACTTATTCTTGACGCGTTGGCGAGAGAGCGGACGTAAGTTTCCGTGCTGGTTTGGGTAGTGGTGTGTAAATCCTATGTGCGAAACTCCCTTTCGTCACTGTGTAACGCGCGGTACTCACTCTTGCCGACGATCCGGGGCTGAAACCCTTTATTTGAAGGTTAGCGATACAACGATGGCGGATGAGCAAATTTCTGTATCCTCGAGGAAAGCCGTACATCTCGAAGCGCCGGTAACACGTACGGACAGTTACAGAAGCGGTCCGCGAACTTAGCCGCAGAGTTTCATTTCATTCCTTAATTATCAAATCAATATTTTTGCGGCCAATTACCGCAAACGTATACAATCCACATGATTCAATCCAGCATGATTGCAGCACAGTACGTGAGCGAAAACTCAGTTGCATTTCCGAGAGCTGATAGCACAGAAGCAAGGTAGAAGTCGTAATGGTTTCGTCTTCGTGCGCTGTCGCCGAAAGCGCGCCGTCGAAAGCACCAACTCGTTTCTCTAAAATAAATCGCTTCGCAAAAAAAGGTCAATAAGCAATGTTTAACACTTTCGGCAGAGCGCATCTTTCGATTAATGTCAACAATACAGAGATTAGCACTCCCGTAATATTGCGACCAGAGAGATCCGTGAGGTTTGCGGCTTGTATGCAGCTGGGTTTCTTGTTCACCCACCTCTCTGGAAAGGCTGCGTCACCTCGCGGCTCCACCACAAAGACCGCGCTTGGCGTGCATCTGAGCATAGACTCAGTCAATATAGTCTAAATATATATGACGCGGCACCGATTCGGCCCCAAAGAGTTTCTTTGAAGATCGGCACACACCAAGTGACTCAAGTTGGCAGCAAGGAGTTTCATTCAAACGCCGCACATACCAAGTGGCACACATCTAGTGGCACGCACATAGAAACCCAAGTAACGTGAAAAAGGTTAATCGAAGATCTGGATATATTCAATGACCCTGTACAGGGGGAAGCTCTTAGAACAGGAACACTCGCCAGGCTTACACTCGTCAGGATACATTCGAGAGAGACGGCTTTCCTCTGTCCAAGGGCGCCACCACAGCACCACCGTATTTAGAGATGGAGTCGCGCCACTGTACAGTGCAACAACAAGTGGCGGCATCAACTACTTGGCGGTGAACTTCCGACATGCGAGACAAAATAAGAGGTGTTGAAGGGAGATGGAGTATGAGGGCTTGCGAAGAGCTGGTTTAACACGACAGTGTCGCGACCATTGACAGAGATTGCGAACGTCTTCTAGTTGCCATCTAAGACGAGATGGGGTGCCGTGTATGGCCGCTGAAGAAAACGTCCACTGGGGTCCAACCGGAGAACCACATAGGATGAGTCTCGAAGATCGTGGAATATAAAGAGTGTTCTATATTGAGGAACTGTGGTCAGTGTCGCACGAATGCTGGAGAGAACAGATCTGCCAAGTACTAGGCATGCTGCTGATGATCAGACGTGGTCGGGGGAGTAGGGCTAATGTTTTCAGCAGGCCGACGCCGAGACGTGTAGTACATGAGATGGGCAGGAGAGTAGGAGAGATCTACTTTGATAGCTGTACGGAGCCCCAGAAGGATTATCGGTAAAATAGGGACCCACTGATCAGGAACGCCGTGAGCCATGATGACAGCCTTCAGTGGTTAGTGGCTTTACGGATGGTAGGCCATGGTGTTGACATGGCAGATTCTGACCGAGATGGCTCTTGAGCTGGCAGAAGGGCTGACACTTAAATTGTCGATCCCTGTCGGGGATTATTTCCATGGGATTGCCAAAACGAGCAACCCGCCAAACGAAGGTCGAAGCGATGGTCTGGCCAGTAATGCCCTGCAATATCGATATATCGATATTGTAGGAGCCTTGCCGCTATCCAAATGATCCCACTATATTCTGACCATCGTAGATTCTCCCGGTGGCCTGAGGTGAAGCTGTTGCAGGACATTGCTGCCCAGACCATCGCTTCGACCTTCGTTTCTAGACAAAATGCGCATTTAGAGCAGCAAACTTTACAAACATGGTGAATGTGTGCTGTGCAACTTTGGATTGTTGGCAAGATTGAAAGCAATGCGCCAAATGGCGAATATCACTGTTCATTCCTGGCCAAACAAAAACGTCCGCAACGAGGCGTTGTGATGCACGAACGCCGGAATGTGAAAGTTAAAGTGGTCGACACAAGTCGGTGTAGTGATGGAGGCCCGTAATGACGCTAACAATCGGAGCCGACATTTACGTAGCAGACAATGTGTATGCGGGAGTCTGCAAACTACACTTTCTTCAGATGAAGTACGAGGAATTCTACAAGAGCTTCTAGGTCTTCCTTTCGTTCTTGTAAATCCGCAAGCTGCTGGAGCGTGAAGTTAGGGTTGCCCAGCTTGCAGATGTGAATGTGGGTGTCAGCAGGAATGCTGCTTGCGCCTTTTACGTGCTTAATAGTTGTGAACAAGGACCGGAATGCCAGATGACGAATTCCACGTGGGCTGTAAGCATTCCGGGCGGATATGAAGGCTGTAGTTAGATGCTTGTGATTAGCGAAAATAACGGAGTCGTCCCTCGAGGGAATACCGAAATTGCTTTACTGCTAGGTAGGCAGCAAGCAGTTTGCTTGCGAATGCACTGTATGGTTGCTCCGTTCGCGTTAGTATTCTGGAGGAAATACCGAGCGGTCACCAGTGACCGCTGATCAACTGCTGAAGGACACAACCAATGGCGCATCCCAAGGCATCTACCGCAACGCTCGTGAGGGCGTCGGGCTGAGAGTGCATTAGAAGAGGTGCTAACGAAAGTGTCTCCTTGATAGTCATGAAGGCGTCGTTGGTGCACTGAGATGGGCCGTCCGGCGAAACCACAGAAACGTCAGGAAAGCACGCCGGTGCAACAGCTACCGCGGTGGGATTTTGTCTGACAACTTTCATGATGTTGTTAGCCTGGACAGGAAAAGCCGACAGGGAGAGGTATGACGCCATAGCCAGGACCATCTGCACGAGCGCTAGTAGACAATGCAGGCAAAGCCCCCGCAGAAGCTGCTGGTAGAAAATTGCTGCTCGCTCTCGTAACAGGGCTTGTATGTGAAGTAGAAGTTGTGTAGGCCGGCTGTCACTGAATTTGTCCTCGGAAATAAGTTATTCCCGGCGCATATGTTCGGACAACATGGCTCGCCCGAGGACGATTACCTTTAGAGTTTCGTACTCGTTTGTCGCGGATAGTTTGCAGAGGACAGCGTACACTTCGAGCTCTACGCCAATAGGGAGGGAGGGCTGCGGGCAAAACGAGCACGTTGAGAGATGATACAGTGTAGGTAGAACATTCCTTCAGCTTGTACGAATCAAACTTCGGGACGGTGCGCCTTAAAGGGCCCCTAAACCACCCAGAGGTCGAAATTTAGTTGTGGTGTTGCAGCTGTGCACGAGTCTATAACGAACACGTAGCCGTGAGAATTTTTCCAAATGGTGCCGTAATAGCGGAGTTAAACGCGTTTGATGATCGAAACACGGCCCTCGCTCATGTCGCTCTTTCCTTAGCTACTCTCCTCGTCGGCTGGTCTCTCCTCCTCGCCGAGTGCTTCTCCAAATGTCACGTGACATACGTCATCGCCAACGTGGTGTCCATTTCCGGTTAAAGGGCCCCTAAACCACCTCAGATATTTTTTGAACATTTCAAGTAAACACGCGCATCGAGTTCAGAATGCAATCACGATCAACGATGCCAAACGCTACAGCGCGACGCGCCGCGGGCGCGCTACAAAACCAAAAAAACAATGCCGTCCTCCTCTCCTTGCCTTTCCGGAACCCCACCGGTCGTCACGACGTCAGCAGGGGGAATCTGGTGATGTCAACGGTGGAAACGATGTCCACTGGTCAAACAAGAACCTACGACTTCCGGTTAGTCTGCTAGCAGGTACGCGCGCTCCTTGCTCGTCCTCGCCGTGTTGCTCGCTTGTGCGCGCTTGCGCATCGGTATTTACAGCCCGCAACGCAAGTGCCAAATCGCTCGTATTCCAACACAGTCATTCTTAGCGGTCTGATTAGCTGCGCGAATAGAGTGCGACAGTGTTGGCCTTTCCAGACATGCGCACAACACAGGGTCTATAGCGGCACGCTTCGCATAACACGCGCCGGCACCGCAGCAACATCGGGTATATAGCCGAGAAGCGCCGAGACCACGTCCACGTTTACCGGCACGCTAACTCGCCGCACGCCGTTTTCCATTCGCGGGCCGCCGTTCGACAGCGGTTTTGTTCGCGAGCGGCGAAATTTCCTTGCCGTACGTAGAGAGGATGAGACCGGGACTCATTTGTGCGGCAGCCCCACCGCCGCTGATCGCTCGACGGCGCCGATATCGTCGCTAGGTTTCCGGTTCCCTTCAAAGCTAAAGCGGACGGCGCTTCGAAATGAATTACCGACGCTCACAAGCTGCAATATTTTCTTATCGTTGTTATCGCTCTTCGAAATAATGGTACATAAAAGAAGAAAAATACGCTGATATTAGCGGCGCCGTCGGCTGCGATGCGAGCACAGCCGAGCCGGTCGTCTCCCGTCGGTAGCCGTGCACTCAACAGCAGCCGATGTTTTCGTTGCCGGTGGCGGAGGCGCGCAGCTTCGCGGTCGTCGATTGCCCGTTGATGGTGCAGCGGGCGGGGCGCCGGCCGAACTGCCGTCTACTTTGGACACCTCTCGCGCGGCAGACAGGAGGCCGCTAGAATGGCTAGCGTGGACGTGCCTTAACCGGAAGTAGGCGTTTTGAGAAGCGCGTTGGCGATGACGTATGTCACGTGACATTTCGAGCAGCACTCGGCGAGGAGGGGAGACCAGCCGACGTGGAGAGAAGCGAAGGAAAGAGCGAAACGAGCAAGGGCCGTTTTTCGATTATCAAACGCGTGTAACTCCGCTATTACGGCACCGTTTCGAAAAATTCTCGCGGCTACGTGTTCGTTGTAGACTCGTGCACAACTGCAACACCACAACTAAATTTCGACCTCTGGGTGGTTTAGGGGCCCTTTAAGGCAGGTCCACGCTAGCGGCAAATATACCGACGGCGAATCGGCCTCCAGTGCCGCAGAACGTCCGCCGCGAGAGATGTGTCCAAAGTAGACAGCAGTTCAGCCGGCACACCGCCCGCAGCACGATCAACGGGCCAATCGACGACCGCGAAGCTGCGCGCCTCCGCCACCGGGGACGAAAACATCGGCTGCAGCTCAGCTGCAGTGCACGGTTACCGACGGGAGATGACCGGCTCAGCTGTGCTCGCATCGCAGCCGACGGCGCCGCTAATATAAGCTTATTTTTCTTCTTTGTGTACAATTATTGCGAACAGCCATAACAACGATAAGAAAATATTGCGGCTTGTGAGCGTCGGTAGTTCATTTCGAAGCGCCGTCCGCTTTAGCTTTCAAGGGAAGCTGTAAAGGCCTAGCGACGACATCGGAGCCGTCAAGCGATCAGCGGCGGTAAGGCTGCCGCACAATTGAGTCCCGGTCTCATCCTCTCTACGTACGGCAAGGAAATCTCGCCGTTCGCGAGCAAAACGCTGTCGAACGGCGGCCCGCGATTGGCAAACGGCGTGCGCCGAGTTACCGTGCCGGAAACGTGCTACCCGCTGTGGCTACCCGCTGTGACTGCCGAGCCGGCCCGTGCTCATGCGAAGCGTGCCGCTATGGACCTTGTCTTGCGCGCACGTCTAGAAAGGCCAACACTGTCGCACTCTGTTCGCGCAGTTAATCAGACCGGTAAGCACGACTGTGTTAGATGGAGCGCGAGCGATTTGGCCCTTGCGCTGCGGGCTGTAATTACCGATTCGCAAGGGCGCACAAGCGAGCAACACGACGAGGAAGAGCAGGCAGCGCGCGTACCTGCTTACAGACAAACCGGAAGTCGTAGGCCCTTGTTCGACCAATGGGCGTCGTAACCGCTATTGACATCACCAGATGCACCCTGCTGAGATCGTGACGACCGCTAGGGATACCGAAAGGCCAGGAGAGGAGGACGGCATAATTTTTTTTTCTTTTTTCTTTTTTTTTTTTTTTGTGGCGCGCCCGCGGCGCGTAGCGCTGCAGTGTTTGGCATCGTTGATCGTGGCGGCATTCTAAACTCGATGCACGTGTTTACTTCAAATGTTCAAAAAATATCTCAGGAGGTTTAGGGGCCCTTTAAAGGACGAAGGCGAACAATATTCGCTTGAACAGCCTGGTATAGATGATGCGGTGGACGCGGTTTCTTCGTTGGAATTGTGTTTCGCCATTTCATGTTATCACTGTAGATACCAGGCTCATAGAACACGCGATTCTTGTTAGGGAAAAATCCAGTCTGCGTTACTCTGCTGCTGCTGCTCGAAAGACTTCATTTTCCTCTGTCTAAGGGCGCCACAATAACCCTGTTCGGTTCGGCGGCTGGTTTAAAACATGGTTTTGTCAGCCTAGGAGCTCCATTCTCTAGTAAATAGATTATGGACTGCTAAATGACACAAGTTGGTTGCAAAAAAAGAACAGAGACATATAAAAGCACATCGGGCAGTGCTTCATATATTATAAGAATGCCAATATCATTTGAAATGTCAATGTTTGTGTATTGTCTTCTTACTCGTGCTATTAAAGTCCAGACCTGAGACGAAACAGGTAATAACCTCTGGTTCTTTAGAATGTAGCTCATTCATCCCATGTTCTGTGCGTTTTTTTTTTCAGGCGGATAGCATGGAAGCTAAGTTGAAGAGAAAGTAAGTACCCTGTTAAGGGGGAGGGCTCTTATTTTTTAATGCCATATTCATGTTATTACATATGTCTCTCCTTATTGGCACACGCCGAAACCCACACACATATACACTGGCACGGTTGGTACAATTCATCAGCAATTTTTATCTACCATCTAGCCTAATCCAAGTATTTCAATCCAGGGAAAATGGGGTAGTAAGGCTGCAAAAATCCAGAGACATTAAAAGAACGATACATTTATGCTTTCGAAGATGTAATACCAATCAGCAGCATCCGTGTCATGGTTTGTTTATGAAAGCGACTTAAAGTAATATCGCTATCCATGTTTTCTATTCAAATGGACGATTAGAGCGTTTGATCTTAGAAGTGAAAGAAAAATGCTTATTTACATAAAGAATGCGGAAACATAGCACACATAAACAAAGGGAAAAAAGATGAAGAGCACTCTACACTGCTTATGACAAGCACGGTTCTCATTAACTAAAGTCACCGCAATTCTAATCCTACAGTTGTTGGGTGTGTCCTTATTATACACAAGGACAGTATAATGAGAGCGGGGTGCGGCTCACCAACAGTTCAGGCACATGGTCACGTTGATGAGAAACGCCGAGCCGTCGTCGAAGGAAGGCACTGGTCGTTCCTTGAGCGAACTCAAGGTTGTCATGCGATGGGACCTTCTGCTGGCTCAGGAGTTTAGGCAGTCCAGGTTCTGCGTGTAGGAAACTGGAAGCTCGAGCCCGTGGCCCAACAGCTCCCTCCAATCCCGCGGTGGGACCTTGTCCTAGTTCCGAGGGCTAGGCAGACCAGGTCCTGCCGGTAGAAGTTTGGCAGCTTGGGCCCACGGCCCGATGGCTTACTCCCGTTCCCAGCGGACGCTGACTTCGTTCTAGGGTCTCGCCCACATCTCTTCTTCGTCCTTCCTTTTCTCCTACGTCGCCCATCGTGTAGGGCCCTTAATGGTCGCTTTCTTTTTAGTATTTTATTTTGACGGTGCCGCAGATTTCACGCGCGTCGCTTAGCTTTCACTGGCGCTCACCCATTCGCTCTCGATGTTGTCTTTGCCGCACAGCTCTCTTTATCTACAACACAGGCTTCACGCACTGTCACAACAGTCTGTTATTCCAAATGCTAGAATTAGTGAGCTCTCGGTGCAATCTTCGATTACTCGGTCTTCGAAACGCCGAAACTTTTGTATGCCTCATAGTTTCCTCATCTCATCTCACCACCCTAGTCCTCTGCAGTCTTTGAATACTTTTAATGCTCAGTGTCATTCATTCAATGACTCTGATACACCAGATGTAACTTGCTCAATTATTTAGCATTCTGTGGACCGAAACATCCACCAACTAATTATGCAACCACAACCTGCTCCTTCTGATAAAACTGCGATACGCTCTACACATGTTTGCTATGTGATCAATGCGGCCGCCATTCTGTGTCTTGGATTTACTGCCTATTTTTGCGAACGAGATATCAGCAGACAACTCTGGGTCCTAGTCTTTACCAGCACCAGTCAAGAAAACGTTATCTTCCTCTACTATACAAGCGCATATACCTCAGAGCGGAAAGTTCATAGATCATACATAGCGTGGTACACTATCATGTTATCTGTCAGTTCTCGTTGCGCGGCACTTATCCTGTCCACGGTTCTCCATATCTTCTCCAAAAGTTTTATTGCGTACACGTAGCAACACCTCAGGTGACCAAAATAAATCTGGAGCCATGCACTATGGCGTCAATCATCATAGCTTTAATCAATTTAGGTTTTTTAAGCTTTTTTTCTATTATTGCGATAGCAATTATATGGACACTCAAAAGCAGATTTCTGCCGTCGGCGTCGCCGTCGCCGTGAGGTTCCGTATGACGTCAATGCAGATGAAATCGTCGCCGCGCGCCGAACGCTGTATGTGCGAGTGAAAGGGCGCGAGGGACGCGCGCTTTCACGGGGAGTGAACGCACGGCGGAGAACAAACGCGCGTTCTGCTCTGTGATAAGTGGTTCTTGAGGAAAGGGAAAGGTTGGCGCTATCTTCTGCAGCCCCTTAAGGGCTGCAGAAGTAGGCGTATCTTTCCTCCTCTACAATCACCATATATGTAGAGCAAACGTGCCTTCTTCCGACGCACGAAAGGCCGTGGGGGAGGGGGAGGGAAGGGAGGCGACGTTTAGCTGCGGCACCAAGTGCCTATTTATATCAGAGGCTCCGGCAACAGTCACCAACGCCGCACGCATTTTGAGCCAACGCGGGCAAAACGCCGACGGCGTCGACAACAGTTCTGCGTGTTGCCGGTGCTGCTGCATGTCCAAGTTTATACAGCTGATAAAGCTGCTATCATTACTCCGTATAGCTCTCTTCAAGTTTGCTATCGCAATTGATGCTTCACCTTTCAGGTGAAACTGCGACAACTTTTTTTTATCCTTCAGATTTCACTCTGACAACCTAGTATCGGTACGTTGGTCTAGTTGCATATATGAGTAAATAACGACAAAACCAACACTATCCGCAAGCGGAGAGCGTAGGTTCTGGTCCCGCCGACTGCATGCTATTTTTTAGCAATCATTCATCTTAACATTATTATTTGACAAATTTAATTAGGCCTACAAATATTGTATACTAAACTTTACTTAGCTTCATTAATTTATGGCTTCATATGAATTTAGGTCCGATGTAAATCATTTAAGCGCATACAACGTATGAAATGGGCTCCGACCCACATTTATTTGTGAGAACTCCATTCACTTTGTTTGGGTTCCCTGTGACCCCTTCCAAAATATATGTTCCTGGCCGACGGTTAGGGAAGATGACTGTGGGTTCAGGCTAAAGCCTCTACCCCGTCATCTTTTTGACGGGTGCAAATAAAATCACTTCTCTCTCTCTTTGTGTTTCCCCTGTTTCCAGTTGCTGGCCTGCAGTTATGAACTTTCCATTCTTTGCCAGGCTATGTACCATTCCTTTTCTGCTTGGGGTAATAAACCAAGTGTTTCATCTAACTTGGGAAAAACCTTAAAATTATGAAAATCCCACGTAGCTGGACACAACCGAGGTAATGTTGTTTGCCGTCGCTTGGAGATACTCAGACAATTTTTTTGTATATTACCGAAGTACATAAATAGTTTTCATTAATTGGTCAACTTCTCAAATGTTATAATTAGATGAAAAGTGTCAATGAGAAAGTTGTAGAGGAAGATGAAAAACACCCGATACAGCTCTCTGTTGCTCAATACGTGCTAAATAAAAGAGTTTTTCCGAGCGTGAAAGAAGCCCGCGAATAGACGCCGAGTGCCTCGAGCAGCCAGTCGCGCGGCAGTTTTGCGTGCAACAACACTTATCTAAATGTGGTTTTGTACAAATGACTTGCCCAAAACCAATCGAATTAAAGAAACTCGAAATATATTTACGGCCTAATCCCCTTTTCTGTTATAGTGGCACATTGCCTTTTCTATGGTACGCTACGTGCACTGAGATGGCCACAACAGAGGCTCCCAATCAGGCCATGCTAGACGCTCGCAGAATGCCTCCTACTCACACTCAAGACAAATGCGTGGCCGGAAAGCCTGTTTTCAGCCGTTCAGAAGAGGGAATTCTCGAGTTACAAGTTCCTGGTGTTTCAGCTCCTCGGCTTTATGTTTATATTGGCATATAGCTAGACGGCAGGCTGCGAAATCTCAAGGAAAGGCATAGTTGCCTGCTGAAACACCGGATCAAAGGGAGGCCAGATTAGCACGTATTAGAGAAGCTTACCAAGCGCGGAAGCATGCAATAACGAAACACTGCGTTCATAGTCTTTGCAAAATCAAGACAAACAGACCTTTTGCTTGTGATAACTAGATTTACAAGAGTTTAACCTCAGCCATTTTTGACGTGTTTCTCCGAGATTAAGCTTCAGAGCTGCGACAGATATCGCTATCGCCTTCAAATATAATTCCAGCCATCTGGTAGAATATTTTCCTAAGAAGAGAAGACTGCTATATGTTGCTGACTCCACGTTATCGGACTCGTTGCTCGTACCTCTGATTATATTAGGACTGCCTAAGAGCATGCAGTACGACGTAAAACTACGAACACCGCATACTTTTGATGATTTGCTTAGAAATATTGTGAGACGTCGACCGATGCGATGCCTTTATTTCTGAGCAGCGCCCGAGGCAGAGACGAAGCACCGCACGAGACAAAAGATGATGATGATATGTACAGATGACGACGTCGATATACACAAATAGCGCTCATACTAACTCCCCCCCCCCCCCCCCTTCAGGAAAGCGGTCAGCAAGACCGCAAGCTAGAAAGGGTAGGTACGGCGCATGTAGGGTTTCAGGCGAGATACGTGAACGATTTCCGTAGTGCGGCGGCGGCGGCGGCGGTCAGTAGCTGAGCTGACAGTATTGACGCGGTAGTTAGCGGCCGAAGTTCGTTGCAAAACGGTGTAGGGGCCAAGATATCTGTGGAGAAATTTTTCACAGAGCCCCGGTGCGTGAAAAGGTGTCCACAAATGAACTTCGTCGCCTGGGCGGAACGAAGCAACGCGAAGCGTCGCATCATAGCGAATTTTCCTTTTGTCCTGAATGGTAGAGGTGTTGGCGCGGGCAATTTCACGGCAGCGGTAGATGTGAACAGCAATTTCTTCCGGAAGAGACGCGGATGGAACAGCAGGTGCTGAAAGGAGTGTAGTGTCCAAGACGAAAGACGGCGCACGACAAGGAAGAAGGACTGTAATTGGTTGTACGTTGGACGGCAGTATTGTACGCAAACGTCACGAAAGGTAGGATGGTGTCCCAGTTGGTGTGATCGGGTCGAACATACATTGACATCATGTCAGACAAAGTTCGATGAAAACGCTCTGTAAGACCATTTGTTTGCGGGTGGTACGCTGATGTGGTCTAATGGGTGGTGTCAGGGGCCTGGGGGACTTCACGAAGTACATGCGATAGGAACGTCTTGCCACGGTCACTCAGTAGGACACGAGGTGCTCCGTGGCGCAAAACGATACTGTGCACGAAAAGCTCGGCTACTTCGGAGGCAGTACCAGAGCGAAGAGCAGCTGTCTCAGCGTGGTGGTGGTGAAAAACTTTATTGAGTGATGACAGGAGAGAGTTGGGGATGGCCTTAAGGGCCGGCCTCTCACAAAATCTAGGAGGGGTCCCTAGTCCGGAACCCCTGTGGCTTCTGCTGCAGCACGCGCTCGGGCCACTAGGGCACGTTGATCCTCCAGGGTCGAGCAGCCGAGCAGGGCAGCCTCCCAGCTGTCTCGGGTAGGGGGGAATGGGAAGGGGTGTGGCGGGACCGCCGGCTTTGATGGGCAGGCCCACACCATGTGGAATGGGTCCGCGAACGGATGGTCACAGTGTGGGCAGGCCCCGGAGAATGCCGGGTTAAAGTGTCTGAGTATGGCCGGGCACAATACCGTGTTGGTGTAGAGACGGAGGAGCCAGCGCTCGTCCGCCTTGTTTAGGCCCGATGCCGGTGGTGGGAATCTGAGCCTGTAATCTGAGCCTGTGCGATTTGTACAGGGTCGTGATTTCTTTGAAGGATGTAGCCGGATTTGGTGCTGGAACATCAGGCAATGGAGGGTGAGGCGGATCCCGGTAATTTAGTGCGCGGGCTGAGGCATCGGCAGCCTCGTTTCCACCTCGCTCTGTATGGCCAGGGGTCCAGATGATTGTACGCGGGTTGGGGCGATCTAGATAGTAGCATCGTTTAATAATTTGGGCTGCGCGTTCAGTGATGCAACCCCGGATGAGATTTTGGCACGCACTCCGCGAGTCGGTAATGATAATCCGAGATGCGGGGTCTGCTGCGGCGAGTGCTATGGCGACTTCTTCCGCGTGTGTGATGTCGGGTGCTCGAAAGGTGAGCCCTTGAATAGGTACGTTTTGGTGAACAACAGCGGCCGTGTACCACCCGCCATGATGCGGGCCGGACACGTCCATGTAGAAGACACCCGTGCGTGAGCCATAGCGTTGCTGTAGGACGTTAACCCGCGCTATACGCCTACCATCGTGGGTCCCCTTAGTCATGTTTTGGGGCAGAGGCGGAATGATCAGGGCACCACGCCAGTCCTCAAGTATCGTGGTCCGCTCTTCTACCGGGTAGGTGTAGGAGATGTGTAAACGGTGTAGGAGGTCTCTACCAGCCTGCGACGTGCCAAGTCGCAGGTACTGGTTGTTGAGAGGAGCCTCTTTAAGTTCCCCTATGTGTTTGTCATGCCCAGGTCTGCGAGACGTTGGTTAGATGTTGAGATGGGGAGGTCAAGGACACGTTTGTAGATTTTGCGGAGTATACAGTCGAGTGTATTCTCGTCGCATTTACGCAGACGCAGGTAGCGGGCCGAATACAGGATCCGGCTGGTCACGAATGCGTTGGAAAGGCGCAGATCATCCCTGCTCCGGAGGCCTCCCCGTTTATTCGAAACCCGGCGGATCATACGGCCCACCTGATCCCCTACCGTACGCAGTTTACGCAGGGTGGTGTCGATCTTGCGGTGTGTGTGGATGAAGAGCCCAAGGACTCTGATTTCATCACGTTCCGGGATAGGCCCGGTACGCAGGGAAAGTTCGATTTGTGTGATGTCCTTTGGTTTGGGGCTAAGATGCACGTATTCCGATTTGGTAGGTGAGCATTCGAGACCGCAGCGACGGGCGTAGTCGTCTACTACCGACGCTGCTTGTTGCAGGCACGTCTCGATTCTGCCAAGAGATCCCTGGGTTGCCCATATCATGATGTCATCAGCGTACAGAGCGTGCTGCACGCCTGGGGCATCATTGAGCAATGGGGGGAGGTGATCCATGGCAAGGTTGAACAGGAGAGGAGAGAGGACCGCTCGCTCCTTGTGGTGTTCCCCGCGTACCGAGGGGGTACGGGCCATGCTCCTTGTCTTGAATACGGAGGTATGTCTGCCGTTCCATGAGGAATTGGCGAACATACCTGAAAGCATTATGCCCACAGTTTGTCTGTGAGAGGTGGGTAAGAGTGATGTCATGGGTGACGTTATCGAAAGCTCCCTTGCAGTCTAAGGCGAGGACTACCTTGTCGTCACTGGAGTGTTCCGCTGGTTCGATAACGTCTCGGTGTAGTTGCAGGAGAATATCCTGTGCAGAGCGATGTGGGCAAAAACCGTACATGGTGTCCGCAAAGGTGTGTTGGGCTTCCAGATATTCAGAGAGCCTATCTCGGACCATGCTTTCCATAAGTTTCCCCACACAGTACGTTAAGGAAATGGGTCTGAGATTGTCAATGTTAATGTATTTGCCTAACTTGGGTAACCAAGGCCGTTTTCCAATCAATCGGTAGGGGCTCACGCCCCTCCCAGGTCAGATTGAAATAGTCGAGGAGGTGAAGGTACGCCGAGTCAGGGAGGTTGGCTAAAAGCCTAACCGTCACTCGATCCCTGCCTGGCGCCGTTCCTCGTTTCATTTTGGTCAGGGCCGCCTTCAGATCGTGGAGTTGGAAGCAACGATCCAGGTCAGCGTTCTCCGTGCCTGCATAGGAGTACGCCGGTCGGAGGGAGTCCTGTTGGCGACCGCTGAGATATTTATCTCTTAGCGCTTGTGCCAATTTCTCCGCGTCTCCCGCGTATGCGTGAAGTGCACGCTGTAAGTGTCTTTGTGTTTCTGTGCGTGTTTCGCCAGGGTCTATGAGAGCCCTGAAAAGACGCCAGGTGTTACGACTTGACATCTGCGTAGCGGCAGTGTTGCAGCGTTCCACCCAGTTAGAATCGGCGAGCTGGGCCGCGTACTCGTCCGCTTCTTGAGTGAGGGCTGCGAATCGTAGTTTGAGTTTTCGGTTGTGTTTCTGTCGGCGCCAGCAGCGGACTAGGCTGTGCCGAGCCTCCCAGAGGTGCAGGAGGTGGTTGTCCACTGCAGGTGTGGCCTCTGAGAGTTGAACCGTCTGCTCGGTGTGACGAAGTGACGACACGAGGATTTGAGATCAGGTTGCGTAGCCCTGGTGGCGTATGGGGATCGAATTAGTGTACTCCAATCGGAATTTAGTCCAGTCGGGAAGTTTTGCCTGTTGGTAAGGACGGGTAAGGGGGTGTGTTCGGATTGTGGTGAGGATAATGCAGTGGTCGCTGCCGAGGGTTTCCTCGGTGTTGAGCCAATCTGCGTGTCTGATGTTTTTGATCAGTGTGAGGTCGGGACATGTGTCTCGAGTCACAGAGTTGCCAATGCGTGTTGGGTGTGTGGGGTCCGTCAGAAGGGTGAAGCCCATGGTAGAAATCAGTTCCGCCAATTTTCTACCGCATCGTTCCTCCCGATGGTAACCCCAATGGCTGCTGGGGGCATTAAAGTCACCTACTATGACTAGCGGTTCCCTGCCTGCAGCCGCGCGCGCTTTGCTAAAGATGTCGGTGTAAGTTATGTTGGGCAGTTTGGGTGAACTGTAAATGTTAAGAATGTGTATGGACGGGTCCTGCTTCCTAAGTGGGAGGAGAGTCACCATAGCACACGAGTAAGGCGGGTCGCATCCTAGATTCACCAAGTTGGCGGTGTAATTCCGGTGCACGCACATTGCGGTTTGTGCATCCCTTTGATACACGGTATAATTTGTGGGGGCGGCGTGCTCGCCTGGCTCCTGAAGAGCCACTACCGCGGGTTAATCGGGATAGGTTTCTAGGTGGAGCCGGAGAGCAGCCCGCTTAGTATGGGCTCGAAATCCCCGGCAATTCCACTGAACGATTGTAAGAGGGTCCGAATTAGCGCGGGTACGGCGTGATTTAAGACCGTGGCCCGCCATCTTGGGGATTAGAATTTTGGGTGGCTTCCAGTAGAGCAGAGAGATCCATAGGCGCTCAGCTGCTCGTTCTGGGGCTATTATCCGGGGTTGCAGTCAAACTGACAGGCTGCCGATCAGCCTCGGCCATATGAGGTAGTGGCCGTTGCATCTGCAATTTATTCACCCGTTTAAGCTTAGTGGTGGGTCGAGGGGTGCTGGAAACGATTTGAGGCAGCTGGACCACTATCATGGCCGGGATGCGGTTGAATACGGTTTGAATAGCAGCAGCGAGTCTATCCTCGATAGTGGTTACTATGGAGGCCATTTGGCCCTCCAGGTTGCTGAGACGCGCTTCAATCGGAGCGAGAAGTGCCGTGCAGTCCCTTTGTTCAGAGGGGGCACTGTCCATCGCGTCCGGTGCTGGCCCGGAAGGTGTCGAGGTAGGAAGTGGGGGCGAGCGGTTCACGAGCGCCTCCATTGCCTGTGTTAGCGAGGCCACTATGGCCTTAAGTTGCTATATCGATTTGTTCCCGCGAGGGAGTGGGAGGTGTGGGTGGTTTGGGTGGGTTCGGGGGGGTGTCGGGGTGGGTATGCCGCTGTACCCGTGCTGCTCACCTGAGGTCCTTGTCATATGCGAGCAGCCCATGTGAGTTCCCCTTGGGCAGCAGGCTGGAGTCCGGGTGGCGGCGGGTGTGATGTGGAGGAGGCAGGTGGTCCCTGCCTCGATGGAGACCTCTCGGTGGGAGGTCCCGGCGGAGTGAGGCCTCGCTTGGAAGGCCCGTGGGTCCCCGCTCCAGGATGCGGGGGTAGAGGAGATTTGGTGGCAGGAGATGGAGTCGCCTGCTGTGAAGCCCGGGTGTCGGGCGGCCTCGGCTTCCGTGGTCGCTGGCGTTTGCCTTTTGTGGGGCCGGGTTGGCTCTCTAGTGGAGGGGTGGGCGATTTGGGTGGTGGCGACCTGTAGCGCTCCTTACAGCTCCAGTCCCGGGTGATGTGGTGTCCGGCGCAAATAGCGCACTTTGGTGTGCACTCGTGAGGTGCGCGAGCGCCATCCATAAGTGGCACCGTGTTGCCACAGGTGCCGCAGAGGTCCGGTTTAGGGCCAGGGCAGGCGTCGGGGCGGTGCCCAACAGATACGCACTGGCTACATGCTGGTATGGATTTTTTGTACGGATGTACCAGGATTAGCAGGGTGTCGTAAGTGACGTACCTGGGCTTGACCTTGCCGGAAAAGGTGAGCCTCACCTTGTTGGTGGTGCCTAATCGCCGGATGTGGAGGATCTCGCCCTCCGGCCAGTAGAGGCGTTTTTGAAGTTCGGCTTCGGAGTCGGTACTACGCACTGTCACCACTCCGTAGCAAGAGTCCTGAGTATCCGCGCGTAGGTACCCGAAAAGGGGCACCGGTCCGACTGAGGAGAGAACTTTGAGTTCGCCTATCAGTTTGTCCGCAATAAGCGGGTCTGCGGTGTAGGCCAGGATGAGGTTTTGGTCCCGCGCCATCACTACTGTGACCAGCCGGTTGGCGTTAGCTCCAAGGTGGGCGATGAGCGCGCTGCCGGCTCCGTTCTCGGGGAAAACGGCGGTGAGGGACAATCGAGTCCGCGGTTTGAGGACGACGACGAAATCCGTCGTTTTCGGCTTTGGCAGAGGTAGAGGTTGCCACGTGGGTTTCTTCTTCCCCTGCTGCGGGCCCGCGGAGCGCGTCGCAGGCGGCGGGAGTGTTGTGGAACAGGTTTGAGCTGCCGCGTCAGCCGCTGCAATTGCTGCGCCGCTCGCCCGCTCTCGTCTTGCCACCGCGGCAGCAAGCGCGGTGCTCTTAAAGGTTTGGGGCAGCTCCGGTCTGCTGTCCGAGGTCTGGATGGTTGTCCACAGCATGCCGTGGGGGTCGTATCCGGTGTAAGTGTCCGCCTCAGGTGCGGGAGTAGTTTGGGGATGATTCCCCGTTCTGCCGGGAGGCGCCATAGCTAGTAGGCCTAGCTGGGCCGCCACCGGCGTCGAGATGTAAAATGCCCGAGAAGGTCGTAAGATGAGTCCACTTGCCAGAACGTGGTGTCCAGATGAACCGGATCACATTCCGGAGACGGTGGTAAGGTTTTCCTAGGGGTCTGAAGAGGTGGCTTGTGGTTCCGTGCGAAAATCGACGGAGCCGAAACACTGCACATCTGATCCGGTCGCGCGCTCGCAGCGCCCCGTCTCAGCGTACAGTGTTAGATGATCCACTGCGGTAACGATCCAGCGGTGACCAGCGGGCGTGGATGGGAGGGGTCTGTACAAGTCTATGGCCCCAATTTCGAAGGGGGCCGACGAGCATGGTAGAGGCTGCAGAGTCCCGGCTGGAAGGGATGTCGAGCGTTTTCTGTGTTGGCATGACGCGCAGGATCCAACGTATTTGGCGACAGAGGTAGAAAGGCCCGGCCAGAAACAACGTGTTTTGATGTGGTCGTAGGTCTTATGAAACGCCAAGTGGCCAGTCGTCGCGTCGTCGTGAAATGCTTCTTATCCTAGGAGTCGAAGTGAGCGAGGTATGACTGGTACCCATCGGTTACCGGAAGAATGGTAGACTGATCGCAATAACGCTCCACCTTGAAGCTTAAAACGCAAAAGTTGTCGTATTAAGCGACTGTTGGGGGGTCGTGCCAAGCCAGTAAGTCGGTCGATCAGCGTATGGCAGTATGGGTCAGTACGTTGGAGTGAGACGAGGTCAGCAGACGGAAGAAAGTCAACTGAGGCAACCGACTGTCCCGGGCTACTGGGCGTGTGCTGAGACGTGTGGCTATATGGTGACGTGCAGACCGAAGGTGAAGTATGGGCGTTTGGGGACAGCGCTGGCGCGACAAAGCGTCGGCATCTTGATGTTTGCCAGACCTATACGTGACAGTGCAGTCATATTCCTGCAAGCGCAGTACCAACGGCCGAGGCATCCAGACAACTTTTCTGGGACGACAACCAACAGAGAGCATGATGGTCGGTCACAATTGTGAAATGGCGGCCGTAGAGATAGGGTCCAAATTTTGCTATTGACCAAACGATGGCGAGGCATTCCTGTTCTGTAATTGTGTAGTTGCGCTCAGCAGGAGAAATAGCACGACTTGCATAAGTCACGACTTGCTCTTCAGACTTCTGAATCCGCTGCAGCAGGGCAGTGCCAATTCCATGCCCACTGGCATCATTGTGCAGAATAGTAGGGGCGGTTGCATCGAAATGACGGAGCACGGGCTCTGACGTGAGAACTCGTTTGAGGGTCTGGAAGGCGGCTTCACAGTCGTCCGAACACACAAAGGACGCGCTTGAAGTCAGTAGTTTGTGTAGAGGAGCGGCGATGGTGGCGAAGTCACGGACAAAGCGGCGGAAGTAGGACGCTTGTCCTAGAAGGCTGCGGAGCTCTTTAAGTGTGGTTGGTAGCGGAAATTGCAGCACTGAAGCGATTTTATCGGGATCAGGCTGGATGCCATGCTTACTGACGACGTGGCCCAATACTTTAATGCTTCGGATTGCAAAGCGACACTTTTTAGTATCGAGTTATAACCCAGCCTTTGCTAGACACGCGAGAATTTGGTCTAGACGTTGTAGGTGCTGGGAGAAACTCGACGAAAAGATGACAATGTCGTCCAAGTAACAAAGGCAGGTCTTCCATTTTAAGCCATGGATTACTGTACCTATCATACGTTAAAACGTAGCTGGTGCATTGCACAGTCCAAAAGGCATCATGTTAAACTCGAAAAGGCCATCAAGTGTAGCAAACGCAGTCTTTTCTTTATCTGGCTCATGCATTGGAATCTGCCAATATCCGGAGCGCAAGTCGAGGCTCGAGGAATACTCGTCACCTTGTAAGGTATCCAAAGCATCGTCAATACGAGGCATTGGATAAACATCCTTACGAGTAATTTTGTTTAGAGCCCTATAATCGATGCAAAAGCGCATAGAACCATCCTATTTTTAACAAACACAACAGGAGAAGACCAAGGGTTTGCTGAAGGCCTTATAATATAGCGTGTCAGCATGTCGTTCACTTGTTCTTCTTTAACTTTTCGCTCCGAAGGTGACACACCGTACGGGCGACGGCGAATGATGCGAGAGCCGTCTGTTTCAATTCGATGAGTAGTTACAGTGGTCTGACCCAGGCCTCGCGAAGAAACGTCAAAAGAAGCTTCATGCTTCATTAAAATGGTGAGGAGTGCATCGGTCTGGGCCGGATTGAGATCTGCACTCAAGGTGGCCTTAATAGCACTACTGTGGCCTTCTGCGGGCGTACAATGCGCGGAAGACGTGGCAGGCGAAACACTAACGACACATACCGGCACAGCGTCGGTGAGCTTGGCGACAGTAGACCCTTTCGGCAGTAGTAGTGGGTCAGGAGTCGTATTAAAAGCTGTGAGGTTGGCATAGCCACTCGAGAACCGGACCAAGCAAGAAGCGATGGCGAGTCCTCGAGAAATGCAGCACTGAGAAGGTACAACCAATGCGTGTCCGTCGACAATGTCTGTTGACTCAAGGGTAAGATCACGTTCTTCATCTGGTGGGATAATAAAATCCGCTGCTGCAATGAGGCTGGGACACGGGGAATCGAAAACGGGATAAGTCTCGGTGTCGCTGATGTGAATCCTTCGGTCGCCGCACGAAATTAGTGCAGAAGCAGCGGACAGGAAGTCCCATCCTAATATCATCTGATGAGCGCACGTCGAAAGCACCGCAAGTTGCACATGATGATGAATGCCGTTGTAGCGCCTCAGCATGCGGCGCCCGTCAAGGAAGACGAAGTTGGCATTGGAACGCGCGGCAGGTGCAGAGCGAGAATAAAAATATCAGTTCGAAACCTCAACGCTGTCAGGGCTGGATCTTTCTCGTGTTAGCTCCGACAGTTAATGGTGACCCGATAATGAACACGCAACCCCAACCATCCCACATGGATCCCGCCGGCTCTTCCACCCAGCCTACCGGTCCTGACGCCCAAGAAGACGCCAGACCTAACAGTGGTGCGGTGGCTGCGATCCAACACGTCAACCTGCCACCATTTTGGCCAAACAACCCCTGCACATGGTTACTGCAGGTCGAGGCGTACTTCCGTCTACGGCAAATCACCAGCCAACAGACCAGGTACTGGCATCTGGTGTCCTCCTTACCTCCGGACGTAGCCGAAGACTTCACAGATATTTTAGCTTCGCTGCACCTGAGCCATCCCTACGACACGTTGAAGGAAGCTATCATTTCCCGCAAGTCCGAGTCTGAACACAGCAGACTCCAACAGCTCATCACGGCCACAGAGCTCGGTGACCGTCGCCCATCCCAGCTCCTGCGACACATGCGCCAGCTCATTGGCGAGACCTCCGCCTCTCAAGAGGAGAAGCTTTTGCGTGAGTTGTTCCTTCAGCGCTTACCGCAGAGCATGGTCCCGGTCCTCGTCGCTGCAGGAGATGTCCCAGTAGACAGGCTCGCTGAAATGGCTGATCGAGTGGCAGACTACTCGCGGGCACATAGCCTCAACGCCATGACCACGTCGCCACCGGCCACCGCTGCAGACCCCGCGCTCGCGAGCATCGACAACCGTTTGGACGCCATTGTCAGACGTCTCGATGACTGCGTACCTGCGCATCGCCGATCGGCATCCAGGTTCCAGTTCCACAGTCGCTTCTCGACGTCTCCACGCTCTCCGGGACTTCAGACAACCGACGCGCCACGGGACGACTCGTCCTCGACCATGTGCTGGTACCACCGCCGATTTGGGGCCTCTGCACGCAAGTGCACTCGCCCGTGCTCCTGGTCGGGAAATGCGACGAGCGGCCACTGACGGCGGCGAGTGGTCCTGGTAGAACGTCATGCCGCCTTTTCTATGTTTCCGATAAGATCACTGGCGCTTGCTTCCTCGTCGACACAGGAGCCCAGGTTAGCGTCATACCGGCCTCCTGTGCAGATCGCCGTCGCAACGAACAGACCTGCCCACTCCAAGCGATCAACAACTCCGCCATTCCCACATACGGCCAACGCTCTCTTACACTTGACTTTGGACTACGCCGTACGTTCCGCTGGATTTTCATCCTCGCTGACGTCTCGCAAGCTGTTCTTGGAGCTGACTTCCTCAGTTTTTTCAACCTTGCTGTGGACATGCATGCTCATCGCCTCATCGATCTCAACACGCGCCTATCCATCAACGGTATACCCTGCACTTCCTCGTCAACGAGCCTTCGAGCTCTCACACCTGCTTCGCCGTATGCAAAAATTCTCGCTGACTTCCCCAACCTCACGAAGCCGCACACCAGAGAGTCACCGGTGAAGCATTCCGTCACTCACCACATTGTGACCACTGGACCTCCCGTTTTTACACGGCCTCGTCGACTTTCTGGAGAACGCCTCACCATCGCCCGCCGTGAGTTTGAGCACATGCTTGAACTTGGCATTGTGCGGCCTTCCTCCAGCAACTGGGCATCGCCACTCCACATGGTCCCGAAGAAAGATCCTGGCGACTGGAGACCATGTGGGGATTACCGCGCTCTCAATGCCCACACCTTACCAGACCGCTACCCACTTCCTCACATACAGGATTTCACATCAAATTTGGCTGGGTGCACGATCTTCTCTAAGATTGACTTAGTGAAGGCTTACCATCAGATTCCTGTAGAACCCGCTGACATTCCGAAGACGGCCATCATCACCCCATTTGGCTTGTTCGAATATGTAAGGATGCCTTTTGGACTGCGCAACGCAGCACAGACTTTTCAGCGCACTATCAACGAGGTCACGCGAGGTCTCGATTTCGTATTTACCTACCTTGATCACCTCCTGGTAGCAAGCTCATCGGGCCCTGAGCATGAATACCACCTGCGCACCCTGTTTCACCGTCTGGATGATTACGGCCTCGTCATAAATCCCAATAAGTGCGTCTTCGGCGTCGCTACAATCGAGTTCTTAGGCCACCTTGTCACTCCACAGGGTATACAACCGCTCGCCAGCAAAGTGAAGGCTATCCAAGACTTTCCACCCCCGACATCAATGAAACGACTCCGAGAATTCCTGGGCCTACTAAACTTCCATCGCCGCTTTCTTCCTAAGTGTGCCACTTTCCTAAAGCCCTTAACCGACCTATTAGCTATAAAAAAAGACCCGGCTGCGCCACTGGAATGGACCGACGACGCCGCATCTGCCTTCGCCACTGCCAAAAAGGCTCTGGCAGACGCCACCATGCTCATACATCCCGTTCCTGATGCCCCAATTCGTCTCATCACCGATGCATCGAGTGTAGCAGTTGGCGCTGTTCTCGAGCAGCACGCATCAGGTTGGCAGCCCCTTGGATTCTTCTCGCAAAAACTCAAACCAACGGAAGTAAAATACAGTACATTTGCCCGCGAACTCCTTGCTGTGTACCTCGCCATCAAGCATTTCCGCCATTTACTGGAGGGCCGGGACTTTTACGTCGTTACAGACCACAAGCCCCTGACGTTTGCGTTCCATCGCAATCACAACAATTACACTGCAAGGGAGATCCGTCAACTCTGCTTTATCTCCGAATTCACCGTGGATCTCAGACACGTACACGGGTCGGAAAATGCCGCCGCTGATGCACTCTCACGCATCGATGCCTTGTCGACCCAGCCACCACTAGACATGGAAGAGCTAGCAGCTGCCCAGAGCAACGATCCTGAGCTACATAGTCTTCGCTCTTCATCCACGTCTCTATCTTTCACGGAGTGCCTACTTCCATTTTCTACCTCATTAATAACGTGCGAAACGTCTACTGGTGTTCCTCGGCCCTTCGTGCCTAAAGCGTTTCGTCGTGCAATTTTTGATCAATTGCACAACATGAGCCATCCGGGTATTCGTGCGACCCAGAAGCTAGTCACATCTCGTTTCCTTTGGCCAAGTATCAATGCTGACGTCCGACGCTGGGCGCGAACCTGCCTTCAGTGCCAGCGTGTTAAAATTCACCGTCACACGGTCACTGCACCATCCCCCTTTCGGCCTCCCGACGCAAGGTTTTCCCACGTCCATCTCGACATCGTCGGCCCTCTTCCACCTTCACAAGGGGCCTGTTACCTACTGACATGTGTGGATCGCTTCACCAGATGGCCGGAAGCGTTTCCCGTTTCCGACATTACAGCACCGACAGTGGCCAAGGCTTTCACAAACGGCTGGGTATCACGCTTTGGATGCCCTTCTGTCGTCACCACTGATCGCGGTCGTCAATTTCAATCGGCCCTTTTCACCGCACTTGCCAATATCTTGGGCATTCGACACATCCACACGACTGCCTACCATCCTCCAGCCAATGGCATGGTCGAACGGCTTCATCGACAACTGAAAGCTGCCCTCACAGCTCACCAGCCAAGAGAACGTTGGCTTGATCACCTCCCCTTCGTACTTCTGGGCATCCGATCAGCATTGAAGACGGATCTCGGCTGCTCGTCAGCTGAACTAGTCTATGGCGTGTCTCTGCGTCTTCCAGGTGAATTCTTTGAGCCGTCGTCGCGCCCTTCCACTCATGATGCCGCTACGTACATTCGAGAGCTGCGCACCACGTTTCACGACCTTGCTCCTGTAATTCCTGCCGACCGACACCCCCAATCTGTCTTCGTCAGCCAGGATCTGCACGACTGCAGTCACGTTTTCGTTCGGCGTGACCAAATACGGCCACCACTCACACCGGCCTATGATGGCCCATTTCGCGTCCTCCATCGTACACCTAAAACGTTCACGCTGGACATCAACGGCCGTGAAGACGTCGTGGCTGCCGATCGACTAAAACCTGCATACATTGCCGCTCTCGCGTCCGCGGAGCTTCCATCTCAAGTCTGGACTTCCACATCCAAGCACATTCACTGGGCGACTCCTATGGCTCACGCTCTACGGGGGGGGGGGGAGCCCTGTAGCGCCTCAGCATGCGGCGCCCGTCAAGGAAGACGAAGTTGGCATTGGAACGCGCGGCAGGTGCAGAGCGAGAATAAAAATATCAGTTCGAAAACTCAACGCTGTCAGGGCTGGATCTTTCTCGTGTTAGCTCCGACACCGTCTATCAGAACGCGAGCTGTGCACTGTCCGGTAGGAAATATGGGAACGTCATTGGCACCACATAGGACTGGACCAACATACGGCGTTTGCTCTTTTCGATGTATTTCGATGATTTTCGATGTATAACAGAAATGGCGGATCCAGTATCTACAAGGGCGTCGACAAAAACACCTTCCACACAAACCGAGAACAAATTGGCGGGGCGAGCAGGAGGAATTGGAACAGTCCGATAGGATGCAGTTTCTCCTCCGAAAACTGCAGCGTCTAGTTTTCCGAACGAGTGTCCACAACATGGGAAGGAGCACGCAAGGGCGATGAAGAACGGCGGTAAGGTGAAGGAGAGCGACGCCGGGGCGAGCGGGATGCTCGAGCCATGTCCTGGAAAGGTGAAGGAGAGCGACCAGAAGAGGTTGTGTACGGTCCGGGAACGTACGAATCTAACCCTGGTGTCCTGTCTAGCTCAAAAGTGTCGTAGCCTCGCCTTTCACCTGGGTGGCGCCCGGGAACGTAGGAGTCAAACCTAGGTGCGCTATCTCGCTCAAAGGTAGCATAGCCCCGCCTTCCATTTTGCTGACGCCGACGGCAGAAGCGAAAAATGTGGCCGCGAATACGGCAGTACAAACAAACAGGGCGCGACGACCGCCACGGAGAGTAGTACGGGTGTGCAGTATTCGCTGCCAGCGAAGCTAGGGGGTCGCGGTAAGCTTCGGCAGGTGGAGACTGAACGGTCGAGGGCGGCCGGGAGGCAATTTCGGCATAACTTGGCGGACGAAATGGTGCAGTAGACTTGTCCATTTGAGCGTTTGCCATCGACGCCAATTCGTCCTTGATGATGTCACGCAGTCCAGAAGGAGCGGGGTGAACGGTTGCCAGCGTCGCAGGTCCAGAAAGATGGCCGTGAAGTTCCTGATGAGAGTGCTTATCAGGGCTCGCAACACAGCATCACCGTTGAGACGTGGGTCGCAAGAGGCGCGTGGCAGGCGAATAGACTAGAGCGTGTCTAGACGTTGGCATGCTATAATATCACCCACGCAGTTTGGGCTCTGCATGACGAGAGCATTAAAGGCGACTGTGTTGATGCCCTTCAGTATGTGGCGAACGCGCTCAATTTCCGCCATTTCACTCTGTGCGTGGCGGGAGAGAGCGAGGACGTCCTCAATGTAGGATGTATAGGACTCGTCCTGTTCTTGTATGCGCGTTGCCAGCCTCTGTTTCGCGATTTCGGAGCGTCCAGACGACATGCCGAATATCTGGCGAAATTGCTGGGTGAATGATGGTCAGTCCGAAAAGTCACTTTCGTGGTTAAAAAACCACGTCTTCGCAACTTCGGTTAGGTTGTGGGTAATTTGTGCGTGTCATCCCAATGGTTGACGTCGCTGGCTCTGTTGTAGTGGTCGAGCCAATCTTCCACATCGCGCCGCAGAGGCCGGCAAAGACGGGAGGATCGCGGTGTTTGGTGTTCACCGTCCAGGTAGGCCCAGCTGGCTGAGCAGGGATGGTAGCAGCACTGGTGGATGGGTTGGTTTCTGCCATCACCGTGTTAGGCGAGAGAAAACGACGACCGGACCGGAGCTCCAGGGGAATCGGGAAAGTTAGAGGACGTGGGAATCGAAGCACACTCCACCACTTGTGAGATGTCGACCGATGCGATGCCTTTTATTTCCGAGCAGCCGCCCGAGGCAGAGACGAGGCACCGCACGAGACAAAAGATGATGATGATATGTACAGATGACGACGACGATATGCACAAAATAGCGCTCACACAAGATGATGAGTCGTTTGTAGAGATGAAGACGATCATATGCCAAAAAAGCGCTCACAATATGTAAGTTTTATACACTCTGTAGCATCAACAGAATGTTTCTAACGGCTGCAATACTTCATCAAATGAAGATTGCAGGCTGCTGTGTAAAACAATTGCCACAGTTTTGCCCTAAGGGTGTAGCAATGAATGCAATAGCAACACATTGTAATGTCATACAAAGTAAGGTGAGCGGCGTTGGTAACAATATGAATTGTAGTAAACATGAGCTTAGTAAGTAAGCAAGTACATGTGCTGCGGCGTAGGCAGACCGACATGCAGAGAGACACAATGACCACGACAAGGCGCATGCGAAACGCCTGCACACAACGCTCACATCGGCAGCGGAATGAAGAACGCTGCCCACGCTCCGCTACGAAGCCGTTTGAGCGGAGCGTTGGGGTGCATCTATACTGCTTTCTTTGTTTTACAGCCTAGGGAGCCTACATGCAAGCGCTGTTTTAAAACAGCGCTTGCATGTAGGCTCCCTATTACAGCCACGCTGAGAGCGCGTGGCCGGCGTCTCTGGAAGACGCGCGTGTCAAACAGTTTCACCCGAAAGGCGAAGCATCAATTGCAATAGCAAATTAGTAGAGAGATATACGAAGCAAGGATGGTAGTTTTATCAGCTGTATAAATTTCACATGCAGCCGCACAAGCAACGCTCCCCTCCCTCCCGCCCCCCACGGCCTTTTGCGCGACGGAAGAAGTCGCGTCTGATCTATATACAGGGTGTCCCAGCTATCACGCTGCACGATTTCAAAAAAAGAGGAAAGGCGTTTGTTAAGATGAGAACAATGGCGTTTATTGCCCTCGGTACAGACAGCCAACATGGTGGCTTGCTCCTGCCCCGCTCCCGCGCAGAGTGCCAGCTCGTTAGCTCGTTGCGCCCCATGGGAGTCCATCTGGTCTTTCAGTGGTGGCGCTAGTTACCGTCACAACACTCATTCCGTCCCAAGTTCGAGCTATGGCGAATACCGTTGCAAGGGTCGGCGCACTCTGACCGACCGCCGAAGCACCGGTGTCTGGAGAACGGCTGGAGCGCCAGCAGGACTGCTACTTGCGTGGTCACTCGGTTCTGCCTGCCAAGGTAGCACGCTTGTTTGTGCGTCACATGCCAGAGTGGCAGAACGCACTGGCGTCGTTGCTTGTTTTTCGTCCAATAATGGCTGTATGAGCGCTTGTGTCTGCTGCTCGTTGCCGCTGCCCCTTCCCGATGTGGGCCACTCCTCTGTGCCTCCGAGGCGGCGCCGCAGGTCTGCATGTCGGTTCCACACTGCGCTATCTGCCAGCTGCACCTCAGTTGATGAACTGGTTGCTGCTCCGACGACTGCAGGCACCCATCTGTGTCCTGACCTGAAGTTTCTTGCCCAGACAGTGTCGCCAACCTGGAGAACTGGTTCTCTTCTGGCTGCAGAATCGCTGCGCACCTTCTGCTGCAATTGTTGGAATTGTACCTTGCTGCGCAAGTCTCGCTTCAGCAAATCTAACGCTGTCTTGAGGCGTCGACCCATCAATAGTTCTGCCGGGGAACGACCGGTGAGGGTTGTGCTTTTGTATGCTAACAAAATTCTAGCAACTCGACACTCGAAATTCCCAGGCTGCGTCTTCTTGAGCTTGTCCTTTACAGTTTGTACGACCCGCTCAGCGGCCCCATTGGACGCGGGATGGTATGGTGGGATCAAAATAGGACGCACCCCATTACGAGTAAAGAACGACTTGTAGGTTGCACTTGTGAAGCCAGGGCCATTGTCCCTCACTATGACGTCTGGTAATCCTTGACAAGTAAAGATGTTGCGGAGGCATGCAGTTGTCACCTCCGCCGACGTTGACGCCACTCGGACCATTTCCACCCATTTAGAGTTTGCATCCACGAGTACTAAGAAGTACACACCTTGAAACGGCCCACCAAAATCAACATGTAGACGAGACCACACTCGCTCTGGGAACGGCCATGGTGCCTGCTGTATTGCCTTGGGAGCTTTGCGATACTCCTGGCAGACCGTGCGCCCGCCCACCTTCAAAGCAATGTCCTCATCAATGCCCGGCCACCACACATGACTTCGGGCCACCAACTTCATTTTCTCAACTCCAGGATGGCTCTCATGCAAAAGGTCCAACACTGCCGCCCTTAGTGATACTGGAACAACCACCCGGCTCCCTCATAGCCCACAGCCCTCCATCACCGAGAATTCCTCCATTCGGTTTGCAAAAGGCCGCCACTCTTGCCCTGGTGGCAAGTTTTCTCCAGACCACAACGCCACACCCAAGGGAGCTAACACTGGGTCCTGATCGGTTGCAGACTCCACCACAGCTGCTGAGAGGACACCTGGGTATACACCTTCCAACATGAACCCATCCTGAATACTGGAATCCTCCAACGGTGCTCTAGGAAGCGGCAGTCGACTCAAAGCGTCTGCATTTCCCAAGCTCGCTCCTGGTCTATAGCATAATCTGTAGTTGTAGCCGCTCAGTGTCTGAGCCCACCTCAGCACTCTTGGCGAACCTTGAAGGGGCATGCGGCTCTTATGGCCGAACAGTCCCAATGACGGCTTGTAGTCGGTGAAAATTTCAAAAGCCCTTCCCCACACAAATTGGTGGAACTTTAGCACACCGAACACCATTGCCAGCGCCTTCTTATCCAATTGGCTGTAGTTCTTTTCAGCTGCTGTTTCTCGCCTTGATGCTAACAGCGCAGGCTTCTCCTCTCCGGACTGCAGCCGATGTGCCAGTACAACTCCAATGCCATAAAGTGATGCATCACAGCACAGTAATAGAGGTAACTTGGGGTCATAATAAACTAACACCTCTGCAGATGCCAGTAACTGCTTGCTTTGCGCAAATGCTGCTTCCTGTTTGGCACCCCAGTGCCATGACGTGTCTTTCTTGAGCAAAACGTGCAATGGGTGCAGCACCATTGATAAGTTTGGCAAAAATCTTCGGTAAAAATTGAGGAGACCGAGGTAGCTCTGCAACTCCCGTGTGTCAGATGCAGCTGGTGCTCGTACGATGGCCTCGACCTTCTCAGGTGCTGGGTGCAGGCCTTGCTTATCGATGACATATCCCAGGTACTCCACGCTTGTTGTCTCGAACAGGCATTTTTGGAGCTTCAACCTTAACCCTGTGACACTCAGTCGCCGCAGCACTTCCTACAAATTGTTACGGTGGTTCTCTTCGGATAAGACCCCAGACACAAGTATATCGTCGAAATACACGACAGTCTGGCGGCAACCGCGAAGCTGACTCTCCATTTCGCGCTGGAAAATTGCAGGTGCTGATGCCACTCCGAATGACAGTCGGTTGTACTGAAAAAGCCCTGCTGTGTGTTGACAGTTGCCGATTTCTTAGACTCCTCATCCAACTCAACTTGCTGGTATGCATCCCGAAGGTCCAACTTTGAGAACATCACGCCTCCCACCAGCTGTGCCCAGATTTCTTCAACCCGGGGCACCGGGTACATCTCGATATCTGCTGCCCAGTTTACCGTGACTTGAAGTCTCCGCATAACCGGATTTTTCCTTCCTTCTTCAAAACTGGAACCGACGGTGCTGCCCATTCCGCGGTCCGCACTAGCCTGAGGATAACTTCTCGCTGCAACCGCTGTAGTTCCTGCGCCACCATGTCCTGCAGAGCAAATGGTATTGGTCTGGGCCTGAAGAAACGTGGTTTCAGGTCCTCTGGCACTCTTATCTTGGCCTTCACTCCAGCAAAGTTACCGAGACCTTCTGAAAACACATCATGAAATCGGCTTATCAGGTCCTTCCCGTCATAGACCGAGTGCACGTTCAGCAAACTGTCGAGCGGCATGCCAAAAGCTTTCGCCCAGTTCCTCCCTAGCAGGGCCCGCGTGCCGCTCTTGACGATGAACAAGGGTAATTGAGCGCGTTTTCCTCCGAATTTGGCCAGCACTGTCGCTGTCCCCACGACCGCGGCTTTATGGCCGAGGTATAGCCTCTCAGCTTGAGATCGAAATTTTTCAGCGCCATCCCTGGAAACAGCCTCGCGAACTCCGCCTCACCAATCACCGAGTAGATGGCACCCGTACCAACTTCCATGCGTAGCGACTCACCTTCCACGAGTACCGTGGCCCAAATAGGGGGGCACCTTCGGCTCCAGAACATTCACAGAGTCAGACTGTGGAACAGCGGTATTCGCCGACCCGCCCTCTAGCGACCACAAATTGCCAACGCATGTCTCTCCCATTTTTTCGTCAGATGCCGCGTCTACCGTTTCCACGAACTTCACCGAACGCCTAGGTTGTCTCACCAGTCTGACTCCCTGTCGTCCACCTTTATGTTCCGTGCCCTGCAGACTTGCTCCAGTTTCTTGTCCACTTGTGCATTTCTTTGCTGCATGGCCTCTCTTCTGACAGAAAAAACACCGCAGATTCTGGAACCTGCACGACCGCTCGTGGTGCCGCTCGGCGCATCGATAATAATCACCGACAACCTCGCCAGTTCTCGACATTCGGTTAATTCGCAGGCTTCTTTCATGCTCAGCAGAACACATTTATGTAGCGCGTATTGAGCAACAGAAAGCTGTATCGGCAGTTTTTATGTTGCTCTGCAATCTTCTCATTAATTATTTACCCTTCTCAATTATTTAAAATGACTTCTCAAATAATTACAATTACCTAATTCTCAATAGCGAAAAAACTGCTGGCGGCTACTCCACTGTACTGCAAACAATACGCACGAGGTTTGCTTCGCGTATCGCCATTCCTTTTTTTTAACATCGTACTGCGTGATAGCTGGGGCACCCTGTATATGGTGACTGCAAAGTAGGAAAGAGACGCTTAATTCTGCAGCCCTTCAGGGAGCATGGCGCAGAAGGCGCGTTTTGCTCCGCTGTGCGTTCGCTGCCCGTGAAAGCGCACGTCCCTCGCGCCCTTTCCCTCGCATATACAGCATACGGCGCGCGGTAACGATTTCATCGCCGTTGACGCCATACAGAACCTCACGGCGACGGCGACTGTGATGATGATATAATTGCTATCGCAATAAAACGCAACCAAGTTGGCATCGGGAGGGCACCCTCTCTCATTTCAAGAGACCATATTTCTTACCGATCGTGCCAAGCTTATGTACATTTCCGTGTAAGCAAATGGGCGGTACGTCAAGGCTTTAGTGGATAGTGGAGCTTCAATAACCGTTGTAAGAAGAGCAAAATTACGGACCAGTACATCGTGGCAACAGAATCAGGGAAACACTTGACTTTAGCCAACCAAGAGAACAGGTTGGCTTCAGGAAGGGATATTCTGCGATGGATCATATCCATGTCATCAATCAGGTAATCGAGAAATCTGCGGAGTACAATCAACCTCTCTATATGGCCTTCATAGATTATGAAAAGGCATTTGATTCAGTAGAGATACCAGCAGTCATAGAGGCATAACGTAATCAAGGAGTACAGGAGGCATACGTGAATATCTTAGCAAACATCTACAAGGATTCCACAGCTACCTTGGTTCTCTACAAGAAAAGTAGAAAGTTACCTATCAAGAAAGGGGTCAGGCAAGGAGACACAATCTCTCCAATGCTATTCACTGCATGCTTAGAAGAAGTAGACTGGGAAGGCTTAGGATTGAGGATCAACGGCGAATATCTCAGCAACCTTCGGTTTGCAGATGACATGGTCCTATTCAGCAACAATGGAGACGAATTACAACAAATGATTGAGGACCTTAATGGAGAAAGTGTAAGAATTGGGTTGAAGATGAATATGCAGAAGACAAAGATAATGTTCAATAGCCTGGCAAGGGAACAAGAATTCAGGATCGCCAGTCAGCCTCTAGAGTCTGTAAAGGAGTACGTTTATCAAGGTCAATTACTCACAGGGGACCCTGATCACGAGAAAGAAATTTACAGAAGAATAAAATTGGGTTGGAGTGCATACGGCAGACATTACCAAGTCCTGACTGGGAGCTTACCACTGTCGTTGAAAAGAAAAGTGTACAATCATTGCATTCTACCGGTGCTAACATATGCGGCAGAAACTTGGAGGTTAAGAAAGAAGCTCGAGAACAAGTTAAGGACCGCACAAAGAGCGATGGAACGAAAAATCTTAGGACTAACGTTAAGATACAGGAAGAGAGCGGTGTGGATCAGGGAACAAACGGGGATAGCCGATATTCTAGTTGACATTAAGCGGAAGAAATGGAGCTGGGCAGGCCATGTAATGCGTAGAATGGATAACCGGTGGACCATTAGGGTTACAGAATGGATACCAAGAGAAGGGAAGCGCAGTCGAGGTCGGCAGAAAACCAGATGGGATGATGAAGTTAGGAAATTTACAGGCGCAATTTGGAATACGCTAGCGCAAGACAGGGGTAATGGAGATCGAAGGGAGAGGCCGTCGTCCTGCAGTGGACATAAAATATAGGCGGATGATGATGATTATGATGATGATGATGATGATGATGATTGCGAAGTGTTCTATCAAGAACTAATGCGCCGCATCTCGTCTGACCCAGAACTAACTCTACCTGACCTCAACCTACCGTTCGAAATGAAGACTGATTCATCACATTATGGCACAGGGGTGGTGCTATATGAGAGGGACTGCAGTTCTCTACTAAATAGACAGCTTCGAGTCTGTACTATTTTGACACGTTGAACTCTTCTCAGCTCAACTACTCTACCATGGACAAAGAGGCCCTTAACGTTCTCATGACAGTGCGATACTTTAGCTCGTACATCGATGGTATAAACAATATACGGACCATTAGGCTCTGACATATCTCCTCAGTTTGTCAGAGCCAAGAGGAAAGCTGGCGCGCTGGATAAAGGTGACAAAACCATGGGAAGGGTGCGAGGGTGTACAGTTTGCCAAAGGAAGGTTCGTTGTGCCGGAGACCCTCGTTTCAAAAGTGCTCCACATGTACCATGGCAATCCCGACTCTGGCGGTCATGATGGTTTTTTGCTAACCTATAATAAGCTTATACATAGGTTCACGTGGAAGAATATGAAAAGAGATGTCGACAAGTACGTTTGGTCATGCCACTTGTGCCCGCTCAATAAGGCAAAGTACCGCCCACAACCGGACGAGCTCGTATTACCGCTTCACTCAGATGCACCTTTCGAAGTAGTGCATATGGACTTCGCCGAGTTCAAAAAGAGCGAAGGTGTGCGCCAAACACCGTCATTTCTAGTGGCAATTGACCAATGCACAATAATGGTAGCTGCACGCCCTGTAAGAGATACAAGTAGCATCATTGCCCTTCTTGACCAAGCGAAGTTTTTGAGTTGAACGTCGTAGTCTCAATTCAAGTGCATTCATGAGCAACAAGTTTCAGCAGTGGGCAGATAGTCGCGAGGTTGTGCTGTGGCGCTGCTCTCCATATCACTCCCAAGCCAACGGATCGGCGGAGAGAGTTATCCGTGGCAAAGCAGCTTATGTGAATGTATCAAAATTTCAGAGAAGGATGGGAGTGCTGCCTAGTAGCAGCCGTTGCACGGCATAACAGGACACATACCACCAGCCTTGGATGTAGCCCACATTTAACCGCGTATGGCGAATTGCCGAAACTGTCCGCCGGCAAGGAGCTTGGAATTTCAGATATACTTCAGCTAGCAGAACGGCCAAAAACCATCGAGGAGCGCACCAGGTAACGCCAAGCGATAAAACGCAAGCTCGCCAAGAGACCTCGTCGGCGCACACCTGATAACAAGTTAAACGACTTTATGCTTGTCCGAAAGAGAGTACCGGGAACCGACGTAAACATTCTTGGTCCGTTCCGGGTTGCGAAAAATTTAGAGGACGCTTAATATTCGTCTTTAATAGGGGAACGCGATAGCATTCGAAAATTCCTGAATGCTTGTCAGGCTTCCCGGTAACTACAGCTTTCTTTTTTCTCCACTTTCGCGTCTGCACGCCGATGCCGTTTTACGCTGCCCAAGAGGCGAGCGCCATCATGTTGGTGTTCTTGCAAGTAACTTACCCGCGCTCGTCGCTGTTGGTATGGTAGAAATGCTGGAATATGGGTTTGTGTTTGAGTTTCCTCTAACAGAATAATGTTTTCTCGTACATTCAAACTACAATCCGATGCTATCATGTCTGTAGGTTGTGGTTAAGGCGTACTTTAAAATTTTTATGACGGATTTTATTTTGAGAAATTCAATCAGTTCACTAACGTCTTACCGGCACTCCGAGGGCCTGCGTGGTCAGGGTTGTTCGGGATTATTTTCTCAGCCGCGGACGCCGGCGCCCAGGCCTACGCCAACAGCGATGCCGGATTTTCTGCGACACGGGGCCCCTGACGCTATCACGTTAAAACGTGTGTGCCGCAAGGCGTACTCAGAGCTGTTGGATATACCAACCGTGTACAATTAGAGGTCGCAGCTGTCAGCAACGTCATTCCTTATTACCCAAGGAGGGGTGAGACTTATAAGAGGGGGAGTGTAAGGTAGAAGAAGAGAAAAGGTGCGCAGAGGAAGAGGAAGTTACAATGAACAAGTATGGATATCTTGTCTACTGACTTATCCCAGTTATGACAGTAGTGACAGCAGTGATTCCGCTGTTGGCATGATCTGCATGTCGTTGTGTTCATCATCAACATCATCTTTTAATAACCCTTTTAGGCCCCTTTCAGGGTAATAAATAAGGGGGGGGGGCAAAAACCGAAATACAGAGCAGTCATGATATCAAAAATTGTATGAACGCTAAATATACGAAAAAAGAAAAATAAATATGAATATATATATAGATATATAAATAAATAAAAATAAAGCAATAGTAGTAAGATGTGTTGCTTGTCACTGGGCATATGAAACGCGGCACGGACGTTGGCGCATGAAATTGGCTTCTCCGCTGTAAATTGGCTTCTCCGTCAAGGTAAAAATGTAAGTTTCCAAGCGACACCGGGTATGGGCCGTTTCTACAAGAAAGGCGAGGAGCAATGCTCCTGCGAAATTTTTATGTGGCTGGGAGAGGTGAATGATAATGATGACAGCGGAATGACGAAGAGCTACTGTTTAAAGCAGCAGAAGAATCAGCTTTCGTCTTTTTTGGTTCAAACTGAAGCTGATAACGGCTCAAGCTCTTTTCAGGACGTTGCAAACGCGGAAATGGCAGTCGCAGGCGTGAGGAGATGGTGCGTTTGTTGCAATGGCGGGCAACATTACCAATAAGACGGCAGGCAAAAAAGATTGGATCTAGTCCAGTCTGCGGTTCGCAACTGGACTGGGTTTCGGTCACATGCAAGGTGCTGCTGGCCAAAGGAAGGATAAATAGCCTTAGGGAGCTGTGAATTGACAAAGGCACACACAGAATGAACTCATAGATTCACTGACTATAGCCTGCATAAATGATACTTTAGGCAAGTTTTTTGGCACACTATCGCTTGAGTGAAGGGCAAGAGTAGACATTGTTTCATGTTGTTACTGCAATAGTCGTGTCAATCTATCCGATCTCAATGGCGACTGCATTGGTGGCCTGTCGTCACATTAGCATGTCACAGATATACTTGGCGAACGTTTTAACGACATTGTAATGCAGTGGATTTTAGCCTGCTCAAAGCGGTGACACTCTTTCAGGATTTCATACACTGTCTTTTAATTTTCTCATATGAGAAGGTTCCAAGCATCCTCAACGATCCCTTCAAGTACCTCAACCATGTCCGACTCAGCCATATCGTTGTCAGCCTTAGGGCACAAAGGAAGCACGTCCTACATGTAACAGACATTCGATTCCGCGTATTTTCGGACGTGGGTTGCTAGTTCTTTCTTATAGGTGCTGTTCCATTTAATGAAACTGTCAAACAAGTACATTAGCTTCTGCTCGCAGACGTCCCAGTCATTAGGCTTTCCTACATGGTTACCACACCTCATTTACGTGCACCCTGCCAGGAGAGCCTCCACTTAGCAAAGAAGCGTAGGGCGCCGTCTATGGTAGGTACTCACACGCTCAAACTTGGCAATCCAGTCTTGACCCAAGCCAAATAAGAGCCACTCGTACCATACTTGGCCTGGACGTCTGTAAAGCATCCGACAGTGTAGCATATCAGTCCATCTTAAATGGCCCATCCCAGTTGAATTTAGGCGAAAGAACTTTCGCACATTTCCGATTTTCTCAAAGAAAGAACGGAAACCATCCAACTGGTTGAAATGCGTGGCCAAAAGCTTAGGCTAGGGACAAGAGGCACCCCGCAAGGTGCCGTCCTCTCACCCCTACTCTTCAATACCACCATGATGAACCTACCACAACAAGTAAACAGGATACCAGACATCAAACATGCCATATACGCGGACAATGTTACCATATGGAAAAACAGCAGCTCGGATGGTGCGATAAATGACGCGTTATAGGAGGTAGCAAATTTTGTGCAAAAGTATGTCAGACACAAGCGACTAACATGATCCACGTCCAAATTCGAACTCCTAATAATTAGAAGTAAAGCCAAAAAGACGCCAGACACTGACACCCAACAACAAGCACCGATAAAAATTGTGTTGCAAAGCGGCCCGGTTCCTCCGGTTCTGGTCATGAGAGTGCTGGGCATTCTTAGAATGCCGCGGCCCTCACATAACTGCAGAACACCGCCAAACAAATTTGTGGACTCCTCAGGCGAGTTGCCAACAGACACAGAGGAATGAAGGATATGGACTTGTGCAGACTGATTCAGGCATTCTTAATCAGCCGCATAGTCTACTCTTTCTACTATTATCATCTCAGGAAAGCAGACAAAGATAAAGTAGAAGTTATAATTCGACAAGCGTACAAATGGGCCCTAGGTTTGCTTGTTTATACCAGCACCGAGAAGCTCCTCCAACTTGGAGTGCACAACACCCTAGAGGAGCTGATCGAAGCACACAAAACAGCACAAATAACACGGCTATCAGACACGATGACGGGACTACACATCCTGAGTAGACCAAACATTAAAACCATATACACTATGGGAGGCAGAGCACCACTAGCTCTTGCAATTAGACATTACCTAATAATCAAGCCAATACTCAAAAACACCCTGGCGGGAAGGCACGACACCAGGTGAAAAGCTAGGACAGACAAACTGCGCGAAAAGCACGAACAAGACCAAACCGCGGTCTTCGTCGATGCCGCCAATCAAGGACACAACACACACACACCCCGAGTTCCGTGGACGGAGAATCTAGAATCGTAAATGTGGCCTCAACCAGACCTGCATCAATCAAAGAGGCCGAAGAAGTGGCCATAGCGCTGGTCATCATGAACCCAACTACCCATACTGTCCTTAGCTACTCTAAGCGCGCTATTCTCAGCTTTATAAGGGGCAGTGTAGGACTAAATACCGCCAAGATCTTCAGAAAGTTCAATCAGGAAGACAGAACAAAAATCAATCTTGTCTGCGTCCCCGCTCACTCGGCTAATCAGGCAACGAGGAAGCGCATAAAGTGGCCCTTGGGTTAACAAACCGGAGCGCGCTCTCCTTGGAACCGGAACCCCCGATGGGAGAGGTAGTGACTTCCTACAACGAACTTACTAACCTATATAAAGAGAACAGGAGAATATACCCTATACCATACAGCTACGTTATGAGAGCGCAGGCGACTATCCTCCGCCGAATTCAAACTAACAGCCCTATCACTCCTCATCGCTTAGCGATCTTCACAGTTAGGAGGGTTGACCCAATATGCAAAAACTGCGACAAAAATGGCATAGCAAACCAAAGAGATATCCTCTGGGAATTCGAGGGCCTTCCCCCACCCAGAGAGCTTCTGCCAGCTCCCTCAGACACCACATGTGAAACCTTAATAAGGTCCACAGAAGAAAAGCTACAGAGAGGAATCATTGCCTGGGCGGAAGAGGTCGCTGCAGACAAGCGGCGATCTACAAATCCCTGAAATTTAACTTAATAAAGTTGTTTCCTCATCCTCTGCATCAAGGAAATCGGTGCTACAGAAAGTTTCTGTATACCTTGGTCTAGCCACAATATCTGTGAGGGTAATCACGTTGATAAGGGCCCCGCTTCGTGCGCCGTGTTGTCAGTGATGTCCAGGCCGGGGCGACGACCTTCGAGGAGTGCCTTTGTCTCTCGAGCGTACCCAGCTCCTCCACAACTAGTTCACGTTACTGAAAATACGAATGGATCACGAGTAAAGGTGTATTTACAAGTTATTCAACAGCAGGCAACAATACATAAACCAAGGCGGCTGCGAAATACTATCCCTGTTTGATTTGTCAAATTGCCTAATTTCTTTGAAAATAGACTTAATCTTTGGCGCCGCACTTGGTTGCTGTGCAATAATATTTCATTGTATTCAAGCAGTACAACAAACAAGTTACAAAGGCCAAACGGTTTCTTTTTTAAGATGTGTTGCTCTCTGTCGTGCACAATAATGTGAAACGTTGTCCGCAATGGAATAACTCCGGCTTCTTTCTTCCCAAAATCAGGGTCATTTGTGTTTTAAACACTGCTCTCGGTTCCTTTCTTCCACATTAGAATGATCTATGGAAAGCAACATATTCAACGGGAACGAAATTCCTATAGTCATTGATTCAATAAAAAAAGTTGTCGCGTTTCACCTTAAAGGTGAAGCATCAATTGCGATAGCAAATTTGTAGAGGGCTATAAGGAGTAATAGTAGTAGCTTCATCAGCTCTATAAACTTGGACATGCAGCAGCACCGGCAACACGCGGAACTATTGTCGACGCCGTCGGCGTTTTGCCCGCGTTCGCACAAAATGCGTGCGGCGTTGGTGACTGTTGCCGGAGCCTCTGATATAAATAGGCACTTGGTGCCGCAGCTCAACGTCGCCTCCCTTCCCTCCTCCCCCCCCCCCCCGCCAACGGCCTTTCACGCGTCGGAAGAAGGCGCGTTTGTTCTACATATATGGTGATTGTAGAGAGGAAAGAGACGCCTACTTCTGCAGCCCTTAAGGGAGCACGGCGCAGAACGCGCGTTTGTTCTCCGCCGTGCGTACACTCCCCGTGAAAGGGCGCGTCCCTCGCGCGCTTTCATTCGCACATACAGCTTTCGGCGCGCGGCGACGATTTCATCTCCATTGACGTCATATGGAACCTCACGGCGACGGCGACGGCGACGCCGATGGCAGAAATCTGCTTTGGAGTGTCCATATAATTGCTATCGCAATAAAATACATGTTCCTGCGTCATCGACAGCATTAACTCCAAATTAGTGAACAGGTCTAGGAGAAGCCGCAGTATTTTTTAGCGCCATACTTTGACCTGCACCTCTCATCTGGATCACTTCCCAACCCGCTAAGGCGTTGCCCTGCTGAGCACCAGATCCCGGGATCGAATCCCGGCTGCGGCGGCCGCATTTCGATGGAGGCGAAATGGAAAAACGCCCGTGTGCTTGCGTTGCAGTGCACGTTAAAGAAACCCAGGTGGTCAAAATTAATCCGGAGCCCTCCACTACGGCGTGCCTCATAATCAGAACTGGTTTGGGCACGTAAAAACCCAAGAAGAAGAAGAAGAAGGATGACTTCCCTCCGGTAAAATGTTCGAAAAATAAAACAGACATTTGAAGAGGTGACCGCAGTATGCCTAATAACTACCACCTTCTTTCTGCCACCACCGTTTGCTCTCATCTCACGATGGACGTCATAGATTCCCAGAGCGCCACATTTGTGTCATCTATGACTGTTTCACACTGCTGAAATTCTGGCTTTTTGTCCCCTTGTCCCAGTTAACCGCCTTTTTAAAAAAAAATGTCAGGGTCGATCGTCTATCGCCAACACGAATTCTGTAAAAATCATTCATGTTACAAAATACTTGTTTTAAATGCTCAAATTATCTTCCATGTTATTTCTGTTAGCATTCTTAGGATTATTCATGCACTTTCCTAAAGTTATCCCTCGGTGTATGTGACCATTTTCCCTCCAGGTCGGTTTGCGTAGTTAATCTAATTGTTGAACAACAGGCAGTTGCGCTTAAAGAACCGCGTTCAAAAACAACCATTGGACCAACTTGGGTCACGGGTTTTGTGAAACTAGGTATTTGCCGCTGTTCAAAGAACCTCTTTCAAGCCAAAATGGCCATTGATATGTGCCATTGGGTAGGTGCCGCTCTCCCATGGCGAAAATATTCCTTTAAATGTTATATGGTGCTGAGTGAAATCAAAGCTACGTCATATATATGCAGGAAACCGTACTTTATTACATATTCACACACGCGTCTCGCACTCACTTCACTGCGGTGCCTCTACAGGGTGAAGCCTGTCCAGTGGAAAACGCGGGTAAGCATCCTCTCTGCAGACACGCCTGTTGCATAACGTGTTTCGACGTTGGCGATCTGGTGTGTAGCGATATTACTTCAATAATACTCGCATTAGCATCAACATTCATCATGGTATGCGATATGTATGTTTTACCTGAATATCAACATCCCCACTGACGACC
Source organism: Dermacentor silvarum (assembly GCF_013339745.2). Taxonomy (NCBI): domain Eukaryota; kingdom Metazoa; phylum Arthropoda; class Arachnida; order Ixodida; family Ixodidae; genus Dermacentor; species Dermacentor silvarum. Next base: position 66,262,604 of record NC_051162.1, read on the forward strand.
TTTTTTTTTAACTTGAAGAGGCGTTTGATTAAGTGGGGCATGCTCTTCTCTTGCATATGCTTAGGAACCTTAACATTCACACAGCCACTTTTAGCTGGGGTGCTATAACGTAAAGCTATCCCAAACTTTTCTATTCCAATTCTGCAATCAGGCCCACCACGATTGGTCAACACACGTCCAACTTCACCTGTCTGTCATGCGACGTCACGAAAACCGTGATACCTCTCAATCTGATATAACGTGTACACACTGAATGTGCATCATTAAACCGCACGAAAGGAAAATAATTATTCCTGATTCGATGCCTTCTCACAATTAGCCCTCTGTTATTGGTCCAATGTTTTCGGGCTGCGCCCACTTTGCCTGTCACGCGACCTCACAAAACCGCGTCAAAGTGACGTGTACGCGAAAAAAAAGCCATTAATATGCCGAACAAAACTGAAAAATTTTCTGAATACTCCGAGACTGCCCCGTTTCCAAAGGAATGGAAGATGGCTGCCCGCCGATCGCTCAGGCCCTCGCTACTCACACGTGCCGGTGAGTTTATTTGCGCATGATAAACCTTTCTGCCTGGCAGTAAAACGTTATCGAGCCCTTTCGGCGCGTATACGACATCGCTCTTCCAACTCTTGCTTGCTGAGGAACCGTTTTAGCGGCATTCTTATCCTTCCGTTGCACGCCGCTGCGCTTTTCGACCAGCCACCGCAAGGTAAGTAAAGTGAAGCGGACCAATCGAAGAAACCGGCACCACCCTCTTCATGCGGTTATCTATTTTCACTGTGCTGGCACGGCCCCATCGGAACCCTCTTCATTAGAGCGTGCTCCTCGCCTCTTGTCAGCCAATTAGATAACACCTTTCAGTGCAGGCAATGCTATTCGTTTTGAAAGCGACCAAAGGTGACCTCCCATAAAGGAGGGGAATGTTTGATTGGGCTGTTAAGACAACGCTGCGGGTCACCGCCCGATGCTTGCGTCGCTGTTTATGTAAATTTGACATTAGGAAATTGGAATAAAAACAGTTTGGTAATAGCTTTACGATATAGCCCCACGTGAATGTTTAACTGATCACCTACCATTTGCTTTCGTTACCTCAATCTTCTCTACCCTATGCCTTGTTCTTACCAGTGCGCCTTGAAGCTCTGTCCTTGGGCACATCCTCTTTCTCATACGTAATATTTACCTTCTACGTGCAGTAACGTTCGACATACGCTTTTTGCGAATTATTGCGTTCTGGACTGACCAGTACCAAGTCGTTAGACTGCTATTCTCTTCAGGGTAACGTCCTCCACATCCTGACGCGGCGCAGCAAGCGGCTCGTGTCCTATCGACGTCAGCAAGTGCACACGCGTCTCTTTTTATAACCGTCATAATTATGTAGTGCCCTCCTGCCACCTTAACATCTGTTCTTTACCAGAGTGCGAGACATTTAAGTACCTCGTATAAACAACATAGGAAGCGCATTCGACGAATGATACGAACAAGCGTGCACAAGTAAAAAACTTTCAAGCCATTTACACTTGAAGTGAGTTGGCATTGCTACCATAGCACTCAACCCGTTCGCGAATGTCACCAGCTGTGCACCGAAATGTCTTCGCCTCAACAAACTTAGTCTCCGAAGCCAGTTTTCCGACGTTGAAGTAGTTCTGAGAGCCATCGAGATACTCCACGTTAGTCAAGATATATAAATCAGTATTATGAGTCGTTTGTTGCATGGTTCAGGATGTCCCAACTAATTATGATAAATGGCTCACCCTTCCATCGATCGAGAAATTGGAAGTGTGCTGATTGGCTCGAACGAGATGTGGGCGATGATGATTGGCGAGCTCTCCAGACCTCGAAATGAAGAGCCGCTCAGAGCCATCGACTACAAGTTCTGATGGACTTTTTTGGGGCGTACCTGTGATGAGCAGGTTCTTTTGTCTAATATTTGACGGTTCTATGAGGCGAAGCCTCCCAGAACCCAATCGAGGACAAAGCCGTTTGTGAAACGCACACACAAAACGTTTAATGTAACTAGAACGAGAAAAAAAACCCATAAAATAAACACTCAAAAAGAACTCATAATACAACACACATGTGGCTAGAACGCTTACTGATGTCGGGCAAGTTCGGGCAGGCTGCGGGTGCGAGTATGCACTAGAGTCTCGATGCGGCGAAGCGGAGACGACGATAGAAGCGTTGTTTGTCTCACCAAAAGGTCGCTGTCGGAACGTCGTACAGGCTACCAGAGCGTGGCAGCTCTGGCTCGGTGGGAGAAGACAGGCGGCTCGGCAGCACGAGCCGACGATGGTGGCGTTCTGGTCGGGCAGCCGATCGTGGCACTCGGGCTCGTAGACGCAGACGCTCACCGGCCTCGGGCAGCAGTAGTAGGTTATCGGGCAGGGTGGCCAGTCCCGGGAAGGCAGGCGGCTTGGCAGCAGGGGCTGACGCCGGCGGCGTTCTGGCCGGGCAGCTGGCTGTGGAGCTCGGGCCCGTAGCCCGACAGCTCTCGTCCTGCCCACGGGCGCAGTCGCTTGCCGGCCTCGGGCAGCGGTTGACGATCAGGAAGAGTGGCGACTCCCAGGAATGGTTGGCAGGAGGCCCCAGCCGGGTGAAGTCCTGGTGGCTCGGGTCCGGAACCCGACGGCCGTCTTCAACTCCCGATCCGGTGGCCGACCTTGTCCTGGTGTCGCTTCTGGAACTCCTCCCCCTACTGCCAGCGCGGCTCCTTTTTCTGCTGCTCTGGTCGATTCGTCGATTTCTGATTGGCTGCTCGAGGCTCCGTGTTCTTTTGTGATTGGATTGGCTTTTTTTTCTTTTGATTTCTTTTCTTGTGCCGCGTGTTCACGCGCCAGGCGGTCTTCGGCGTCGTCGTTTTCCAAATTCGCCTCGGCGCGCGCTCTCCTTGTCGTCTGCTCCTTGTCTCCAACCACCGCACCTTGTCGCACACTACAAATATCACCGTCGCGCACCACCGTCGTGCACCACCGTCGCGCACCACAGCACCAGTGTCGAGCACCACACATCACAGTACCCTACGCTCATCGTCAAAGGCGGTAGACTCCTGAACCGCAAATGTTCGCAATGAATACTCACAAAGAAGTCGACGACAAATTCATCCGGTCATTTTGGGGGCTGAAACTGTGTAGGCAAATCGGACTCTGCGGCAAAGCAAGATGAGATGAGCTCGACTGTGCAGCACTTTGACAAAAGGATAGTAGCGCGAGATGGCAAATCAAAACTGGTACTGCCGTAGAAAACCGGCTTAGAGCTCTGTCTGGGGACTGAAGAACCTTTTGTGCCACCTTTCGAGCAAAGAAACACTTCTACAGACTTACGACATAACGATTCGTGAATGGTTACTAGCAGGTAATGCGGAAGTCCTCAAAGGGGCTCCTCTAAGTTTGGCAACGATTTATGACATGTCCCACAAAGTTAGTCGCGAAGAAGTACTGACAACAAACGTGCGAGTCGTCTTTCGACGCGTAGTCAGGAGCACGGGGATGCAAATGACCTAATGAGTGCTTAGAAAAGGGCTACGATCTATACCAGAACCTCTTCAAAGTAATACTGCCGTTTAGGAGACTCCCCATAGCCATATTACCAGACATCTAAAAGTTCTTTCAGATTTTGATGCATGAATAATGTAGAGATCTTTCGATTTTTGTAACTTGCAGAATGAATTAGGCTTTGTAGTGTTTCCACACAAGGACGCACAGCTATGAAGAATACCCCGAGTACCGTTTGGAGCAACCTACGGCCCTATCCTGCCGACGGCAACCATTCTTCAGCAGCTAAGCTGAGGTCCGCCATGTATATTTTCGACCGCCAAGAGCTTGTGCTAGTCAATTTACGTCGATGACCTGGTAACAAGTGCCCAAGTACACCATAACTATGCCCAGCTTTGTAGAGAAGCGCTAGACATGACACATGCAATGGCCATGACTCTTCGCAATCGACTAACAATTTTACTGAGCTCATGCGCACGTTAGAACAAGAGCAACACTTATCACGTCAACGCCGATGCCTGCGCTTCGAGCAGCCTCGGTTTAAATATTAGGCAATGCGCGTAGCTCTCAGAGCAATGCGTTTTCGGTGGCTAATTTACTTGGTTTTACTACAGCAAAATCAGACCCCAAACAGCTCGTCTTACAAGCGGCGTCAAGAGTGTTCCATCTGATAGAATCAATAGCACCATTTACTGCTACCACACGATTATTGTTTATTGTTTCGGAACATTCGGACACGTTGAATCGGCTTGCACGAGTGTTTGCCAGGAGATTTAGCAGAGGAATGGTAAGATTGGATGAGATTGTTGCCAAAACTGAAATGGATTATGGTGCCTCGTTATATCAGTGAGCTGGGGCCACATGTTTGTTGGAATCCAAATTCATATGCATACTTCGCAGCGGTGTACACAGCGCCTGGCAGTAGAAGGCTACCCGAGGTACTCATCCCAAAGACACCCGTTCCTCGAATCATGACGGTAACTCTGCGCCGCGTAGAACTGCTGGCCACATTGATCAGAGCGAGGTTGATGAAATACGTAAGCAGCGCTCTTATGGACTTCCAACTCCGTTATACTATGGGGACAGATCCAATAAGTACGCTGTCGTGGCTATGTGGCGACGCACAAAAATGGAACTCGTTCGAAGCATGCTCACTGAAATTCAAGAGCGAACGAAATCTTCCACTTGTAAGTACTGTCCGGAGGCCGGATTCTGTAACGCCTCGATTTTCGAAGAATTCGCTTTGGGAACAGTGATTCGTCACCACCTGGGAGATCCTCGGGGCATATTGTGATGACGTCAAGCATATGACAGTCATGTGGAAACCGAATTCATCGTCTGCTATGAAGCGAAGGGGCGGGAGGTGCTTCGGTGTGATTCGTAGGTGCCATATGCCATGTGCAGAGCCCGTACATGCCATTTTTACGGATGAGATCGGCCTTCAGGGCAAGAAGGGTGCCTAATTTGCCATATTTTCTCTTGGTTTGCGGCGTTCACATCAAGAGAAAAAACCTGCGCGCCGATTGGTCATTGTCCTTCCTCTCGTTCTCATTACGTCAGCGGACAGCCCAAATGTCACGCCACCGCCAAAGTGAATTCTTTGGAAACCTAATCTTTACAGAATACAACCCCTGGTACTGACAATCTTATCGACCTGTTGACACGTGATGTATGTGTTGAGCAGGTAGCTATCAGCTCATTTTGATGGCTCATATCTAGATAGTTCCAACAACCCGAGCAGATGTGGCTTACGCAAGCGCTACAAACGTCCGAAAAAGACGAATGCGTCTGTTTTGAAAACATCGCAACCCATGAAGCGTCATGTTTCCTCTGACAGTGATAAAGCGTTACAGTAGGTTTGAGAAGCTACTGAGAGCCACAGCATGGGATCCGAGGTTCGCTAATGGCTACATTCATAACGGCAGCACTACAGAAACTGGTCCCCTTTTAGTAGCGGAGATATCGTAGGCTGAAGGTTACTGAATTTTCCATGTACATGCTGTGTCCTTCGGCGCAGAGGTCAACGCTATCTCAAAAGGACATACTATAGAGGAAGCCTATCGTAGACCTCAGCCTCTTCCAGCATGACAACGAAATCCTTCAGGTTGGTGGGATTATATCGGCCAGAATGGCAGTAAACTGTCCAGCGTCCAATTATACTCTCAAGCAATCAGCACTTTTCGCGGCTTCTGACAATCAAACCACAGTGCTAACTCCTACTGTAGGTTGGCAAGACACACTATCAGAGTTGAGGGAGAGCTTCTGAATTTTCAAAGCAAGAAGTTGGTTTAAGAAAGGGGCTAGATAATGGTAAATGGGCCAAAGTGGGCAGAAGTGGCAGCCCTCGTGAATTACAGACCTCTTACCTTCATTCAGTCGGGTGCCGGCAAACCAATCGTGCTCACTCAAGCCAATCTGCTAATTGGCCGAAGACTTACGACAATATCACAAGGTATAATCGATGTCCCAAGAAGATCAACGTGCACGGAGATTATCAGAGACTACAGCAAGCATATTACGAAAACTTTTGAAAAAAATGGGCAAAAGAATACCTACTGCAGCACACATACCTGACAAATGTGCAACTACATAGTTATAGAAGGTGATGACATGCTGGTACACGCTGAAAACATGCCCTGTGTCAAGCAGCAATTCACAAAATCAACTACCGTATTCCGAGGAGAAGATGGACACAATACCTTTTGCAAGACCAAGCAACAAGGCACCCTTGTCGCAACGAGCGCAATTCAACAACTTTTTCCACTCGAACTATAAGCGTAACACCAGTTCGCGGTCAGGCTTGCGTTGAATTTTCTGGGTTCTACTTTGAGAAAGACCAAGACAAGCTCCTTGCCACGAAGCGGGTGCACGCATTCGGCAGGGCGGAGCAGCCACCTTTGTTCTCTGGACTTAGGCTGTTGCTTTAAGTTATCTTTGTCGGTTTGTCCGTTAGCCATATATTTGATAACTATATTGAGATAACACGAATTCTAAAATCAGAAAATCAACTTCGAATATTTAAACTCAACGAGTGATGAATTGCAACAATAAATTGGTGCCAAGGAAAGGGAAACGATGTTTACCAAGTGAATTGGGAGTACGCACTACATGCTCTGCAGGCCAAAACAGATGTCGCTATTCAAGCATTATCTGCACTCACCGCGATTTCCGTAGCAGGCTGGCTATAAATGGGCGTATTGGCAGCCACAGGAGCAAGAAAGGACACTTAAATACGTGCAGGGCTGCTTCATAGAAAGTGTCTGCATGACTTACTTCTGCACATTAATGGCCATAAATAACTTTTTCTAGTCCGTAGCCTTGACTGTGGTTATCCCAATACTTCTAGGCGCGTATAATTTATTTTCGGAAGTGACGTTTCAGGTAATACTATTACGCATTTTTTTTCAGTCAAGTTGATGTTGTACTGAGATTCAGCATAAAAGACAGCAAGTCAATACTGAGAGTTGAAACAACGGGTAAGATTTCCTATAATAAACTTGTGCTTTCGAAGAAGCGAATCCATTGGCTGCGTCAAGTCTAAGCTGCATAGAGATTTCAGGGCCTCAATCAATGCCATATCGCAGTGTCATGAACCTGAAGCCGCGTGCCCCAAAAAGTCACGGGCCTGCGCGGTACACGCAGCACAGTCACAGCGTAAGCTAGTCGAGGGGCTCAACAGTAGGTCCAATTTGGGCACCACGCACAGCAGGGTTTTCGCGGCAGTCTGTTTGCCTCGTTTTGACGAGAACGATCTGAACTGTCCGGCCTGCGTCGACGGCGACCTGTCGCTTGTAACGCTCTCTGCACAGCAGGCTGCTGAGCCCGATCAAGCCTTACAACTGCAACTTACATGTCGGGCACGCAGCGGTTGCAGACACCTTAACTAGATGGCGCCACCATACTGGCGGAGGCTCGGCAGCTCGGGATCGCGTTCATTGCGCGACTCGTCTGAAGCTCATCTCGTCGTCTGCGCCTGTGCACGCTGCGTTTGCAGGTGCCTTACCTACATGGCGCCACCATACTGGCGGAGGCTCGGGTCGTCTGCACCTGCGCGCGAGGGCATTTTTCCGCTGCCCGATAGCAAGCGCTTGCGTGGCTCAGTGGTAGAGTATGTGGCTACCACGAAGCGATCCCGGTGGGAATCGGGTACTTTGTTTTTGCATTTCCGGCGATAGCGGTTACGGCGGCGTACAGCGTCGGTGGCGGCACCATCGCGAACCGAAACGGCTATTGGAATGAGTCAATAACAGCTTAGGCTGTAAAACTGCTGTAAGACATGCCCCTTTTGAACAAGTGGTCTATTAACCGTGAAAATAATTTTTAGGATCAAACACATTACCGTGCTGCAGGAAAACCTTTGTTCAAAATAACACTTTTGATGGCATTATTCTTATGTCTTCATTGTATGTAGATTTTTCATAGCAACCTAAGAAGCCACCAGCCCCTAATATTACGGCATGTTGCGTGCAGTATTAAAATGTTAGAATTGCTGTCACTTTTTGTTGGCCTATGAAGTGAGTGTACTCATTTTGCCCTCTTTCTTCTGTGCCACAATAGAAAAAAACAATTAGGGGCAGTTTCACGCTAGTGGTACGAAGACTGGGCAAACTCTGAAGCTGGTGACCCCACCTAGCTTCATCTCGACTCGGCGAAGTTTTTGCGAGGTTGTGCTTCAAAACTCGGCCACGTTTTGTGCAAGATCCCGCCGGAATCATCTACAGGCCAAGGAGCAACGAACACTCAGCAAATAAAGTATCTGGACGTTTCTTGACGCGGAAATGCTTTGGCTCCCTTTCGCGGGCTCGCAACTCCGGATCTTCTGCCAATCAGCGACGTTTTGCCGCCGCTTCGGCGGCGCGATACTAGGTATCAGACCGAAGTCGTCTCACTCGCTCACGAGTAGCGGCGCGGCGGCTTTCGCGCCGCGCTTCCTCTTCTTCGGGAGTGACGCTCTTCTTCGGCCGCCCCATCTTCGCGGCGATGTGCTCGGCGCGGAGACGACGGGGTGCTGGCGCCGCCGCGGCGGCGACGCGGAACTATATATCCCGTGGGTCGGCGCAGCCACGGCAACCACTCGGCACGGCGTGGTGACGTGATGGCTCGGCAAAGCTTAGGCGAAGCGATGTGGTGCCCGCGATGACGTCATGGCTGACGCAGCTCTGGCGAGGCTCGGCGTGATCGGCGCAGCTGGGGCCACACGTTGCTAGGCGACGCTTGGTGACGTCATCGCCAGGCGGAGGTTTTGCGGCGTACACTCGACGAACCATCCTCGAGTTTAAACAGCTTCGCTAGTTCACAGGGGTATGTGCCATTGCGCTTGGACACTTCCTGCACGACCTCTATGATCGGTAGGGGAAGACGACGACGAAGCTACCTTTGGCTCCTGGCGATGCATCGGCTCCGTCTTTTTTCTTGTGTTGTGTCCAAATTATTGCCTCGACTTTTGTGATTTTTGGACCACTGGTGCTGTAAATCTCCTGCTGTCGAACGACACCTCTTCAGCGGAAATCGGACCTGCCATCTTAAATTCATCGCCGATTCTTCGCAACATCCGCACCCCCGCGCCCCTGCCGTGCAGAGCCGGCAGTGTGCGTCGGCGGTAGCAGCTGGAGCAGGCATGAGCCAAGACGACGTCGTCGATGCTGTCGACATGACTCCAGAAGAGATCCTCGATTGGCGTGAGAAATTTGTTTACTCCGACACCAAGAGGCCTTCGCCCACTTCGCCAAGCACCCTCAAAACTCGGCCGCAAGTAAGCCACATTTCTGCCTCGTCCTCCTCCACTCCCTGCCGCTGAATACAAAATAATTCTTCGTGTACATGGTGGTGTCAACTGCGCTAGCATACACCCAGTCTCTCTCCGTGACATCGTCATCGAGTCCACAGGCCTTTCCGCGGCTGCAACGTCGCTAGATCGACTCCGGGCTAACGAGATTAACAACACAATCATCATAAGCACCCCCTGCATGGACAGAGCTGATCGCTACTTGAAGATCGCCACCCTCACCATCATGGACAAGTGCTACGAGGTCTCCACGCACGTGGCAGACCCCAAAAATTCGTGTAGGGGCATCATTAAGCTGCCGGCCTCCCTGGTGGAGGGGAACGTGTTGGTTAAACTTCGAGACTCTAATCCAACAATCAAGATCCTAGCTGTTCGAAGAATGGGCTCCACAGACTCCATACTGGCTCACTTTCGAAGGCTCAAAGGTCCCCTTCTATATTGATTACCTCCGCACAGACCTCCGCTGCCGACCATATCGGCAAAAAGTGGAGGCGTGTGCTAAGTGTCGGCAGCTTGGCCATCGTCAAGATGTCTGCCCTAATGTGACAATATCTCTCTGCCCAAAATGCGGCACGCCAGATCCTCCTGAGGACCACAGCTGCACCCCTACTTGCATCATCTGCAACGGAACACATGAGACTGGTTCATCAGAGTGCAGACTTCGTTACAAACCACGGACACTGCCCCCTGCACCACCAGAAACTAAACTGACACTTCTGGCCAGGAACAATACACAGGCCTCCAACCAACACCCAGGACAAGAGAAGCCGCAGAGCAACTCTGGCCGCAAGAACTCTGCAACAGTGGCCCAGGTTCTATCATCAAAGCAAGCTTGGCCTCCGCTGACTCCGCGCAATGAGGAGAGACCGCCCATCAACCTTACCATGGTGAGCTGGGTAGGGGTAGTCTCCCACAATAGCAGCTCCGCACTAGTTGCTGATAACTCTCTCATCAAATACTTGCTTAATCAGAACGAAATTCTCAAAGTCGAAATCAAACAGTTCAAGGCAATGCTCCACCCCCCCCCCCCCATCGAAATCAATGAAAGTCCTGCTGCTACATCCAACCCACTGCCACAAAAGCTTGCGCCCACACCCACACGCCCTCCGAGAGAACGCATGGATATGTCGAGAACCGAGGGGTCGCAGCGGAGCGCAAGAACAAGAGGACCAGCTCAGCAGGCTTTCAGAAGGGACTAGCGCGTGCCGTGCTTGCGCCGCTGGCACGCGCCGCCCAACTTTATTTTTCTTGTCAGTCGCAGCCGGCCCCAAGGCGCCGGCCGAGAACGCTGACCTTGGCGTTCGCGCTTAGCAGCGTCGGTGGGCGCTACAGGGCCCCCCGCCTAGACGGAACGGCGAAATGTACTCGTCGACGACGCAGAGATGGGGCTGTCTTGGTGTCGAGCATATCGACGGGTGCGCTAGCGACATCCGCGGGGAGCTCCTTGGGAGGCGTTTCGACGTAGGCTGGTTTGAGGCGGTTCAGCGAAACGACTTCTTCGCGGCCATTCAATAGGATGGTGGCGGACTTCTGAGTCTTGTGGAGGACACGGTATGGTCCGTCGTAGGAGGGTGTAAGAGGCGCCTTGATAGCGTCTCGTCGGAGGAAGACGTGGGACGAGGACTCAAGGTCCGGGTGGATAAAGATGCTGTGGTCCGATGACCGAGGTGGTACGGGGCGCAGGTGCTGAATGCAGTCCTGTAGGCGTTGGAGGTACTGGAGCGGCTGGGGCGAGGGGGCCGAAGAAACGAACAAGTCTCCAGGAAGCCGCAGGGGTGCACCGTAGACGAGTTCGGCCGCTGAACAGCCAAGGTCGCGACGAAGGACGGCACGTAGGCCGAGAAGCACCATAGGAAGGTGGTCGACCCAGTGCTCTCGATCCAGGCGCGCAGTGAGTGCAGCCTTGAGCTGGCGATGGAACCGCTCAACCATGCCGTTGGCACAGGGATGATATGCAGTGGTACGGCAGTGCTTAGTGCCAAGCAGGCGGTTGAGTGAAGTGAAAAGTGTGCAGTCAAATAGCCGGCCGCGATCAGTTGTCACGATGCTGGGGCAGCCGAAGCGGGAAACCCATGCTGAAACGAAGGCTTTGGCGACCGTTTCCGCAGTGATGTCCAGAATGGGCACGGCTTCGGGCCAACGGGTGAAGCGGTCGATCATTGTCAGAATGTAGCTACAGTCGTGAGAGTGGGGAAGTGGTCCCACCAAATCAAGATGGACGTGGTCAAAACGGCAGCCAGGGGGCAAGAACGACTGTGTGGGAGTCTTCGTGTGGCGGGTCACTTTGGCGGTCTGGCATGCGAGGCATGAGCGGGCCCACTGGCGAACATCGGTGTTGATGCTTGGCCAGACATACCGCTGTGTAACGAGGCGCTGCGTGGCTCGGACGCTGGGATGACAGATGTCATGAAGTGATTGGAACACCGCACGACGGAAGGCAGTCGGAATGAAGGGGCGAGGTGTAGCCGCTGACATGTCGCACCAGAGGGAGCCAGGCACAAACGGGTGAGGAACGAGTTGTAGACGGAGGGAACGGGGGTGGTCATGCAGCGCTTGCAGCTTGGGGTCTTCCATCTGCGCACGAGCTAGACCCTCCCAATCCACAGTCGATGTAGAAGTGCCGAGGGAGGTGATGCGTGAAAGTGCGTCAGCTGCCTCGTTGTCGGTGCCTTTGATGTGCCGGATATCCGAGGTGAACTCCGATATATAGGCCAGTTGACGAACTTCACGTGCGATGTACTTGGAAGAGTTTGTACGGAAGACATACACCAGAGGCTTATGATCGGTTAGAATATAAAATGGCTGGCCCTCCAAGAAGTGCCGAAAGTGCTGGATGGTGGAGTAGACGGCGAGCAGCTCGCGGCCAAAAACGCTGTAGCGAGACTCGGCAGGTTGGAGCTTCCGAGAGAAGAAACCCAGTGGGCGCCACTCGGAGTTGATTTTCTGCTGGAGAACAGCGCCGATGGCCACACTGGAAGCATCCACCATGATGCGGGTTGGCACGTTAGTTCTCGGGTGTACGAGAAGTACCGCATTGGCAACGGCTTGTTTAGCAGCCCTGAAAGCAGCGTCAGCTTCGGGAGACCAGGAAATCGCAGATGAGGAGCCCTTGGTTGTGAGAAGAAGGTTAGTCAGTGGGTGTAGAAGCTCAGCCCAGTGCGGAATGAAACGTCGGGAGAAATTCACTAGGCCGAGGAACTCACGCAGCTGGCGTAGGGTAGTGGGTGCTGGGAAGTCTTTCACGGCCTGGACGTGAGAGGGCAACGCACGAATTCCCAGCTCCGAGATGTGGTGGCCCAGAAACTCGAGCTCGGAAGATCCAAATACGCATTTCTGGGGGTTGACAACCAGGCCAAATTGTTGAAGGCGTTGAAAGAGTTCCCGGAGGTGACGCTCATGATCTTGTGGATTGGGACTCGCGACGAGGATGTCGTCGATGTAGGCAAATACAGCCGGGAGGCTGAGCGTTACCTCGGCAATGAATCGTTGGAACGTTTGAGCTCCGTTGCGTAACCCAAAGGGCATGCGCACATACTCAAACAGGCCAAAGGGTGTAGTAATGGCTGTCTTCGGGATATCGGCCGGCTCAACGGGGATTTGGTGATAGGCCTTGACAAGGTCCACCTTACTAAAGATTTTGCATCCCTCCAAATGACCTGTAAAATCCTGGATGTGTGGAAGGGGGTAGCTATCATGGACGGTGTGAGCGTTGAGCGCCCGGTAGTCACCGCACGGACGCCAGTCACCCGGTTCTTTCTTGGGCACCAGATGAAGCGGGGAGGCCCAACTGCTGGACGACAGGCGAATAATACCTAGCTGGAGCATGTGCTCGAATTCCCGTTTAGCAATGTCCAGACGCTCACCGAAGAGGCGGCGCGGACGGGCTGCGACAGGTGGACCACGTGTGACAATGTGGTGGGTGACGCTGTGTTTGGGAGGCTGATTTAAATTGCAGGGCCTTGTCACCTCAGGGAAGTCTTCGAGGATACGAGCATACGGGCATGTTGGGATCAGCGTGCGGATGCCGGTGGGAGCGACAGCCGACAGAACGCCAGGGATCGAGAGGTGCGTCTTGCTGTCAATCAGGCGATGGCGGCGCATGCTGACGTCAAGGTCGAAATGAGTCAGGAAGTCGGAACCGAGGATAGGCTGATGGACGTCGGCTACGATGAAGACCCACCGGAATGTGCGCCGCAGGCCTAGGTCGAGAGTGAGGGATCGCAGACCATACGTGGCGATGGAAGTAGAGTTTGCCGCGCGGAGTGTAGGTCCAGGTGACTTATAAGCACGGTCACGCTTGGAGGACGGCAGTACACTGACCTCGGCACCCGTGTCTACAAGGAACCGCAGGCCGGAAATGCGATCCATGACTATGAAAAGGCGGCCGGGTTGTAAGGCGAGGTCACAGGCCGCCGTCAGTGATCTCGCCGTGCGTTTCCCGACCATTCGCATGGGGACTTGCACTGACGGGCGCGGTGCTGGAAAGTGCGATGGTACCAGCAGATAGGCGAGCGTCGAGGACTGCGCGAGCGGCGACTGATCGGGGAAGAAGGACGGCGGCTGGGACATGAGGTGGAGCCGCGCTCTTCATGGGAGGACGTCCGAAGGGCGTCGATGGAAACGGCGAGCTGGTCGATCCGGGACTCTAAGCGGGCCATGGTTGAGGACTGTGGCGTTGAAGAGAGGGCGGCGACTGAAGGAGAAGTCGCGTCGTGGATTCGATCAGCGAGCTGGGCGAGGCGGTCGAGGGTCAAGTCCTCTGTAGCGGCCAAGACAAGGCGGGTGGACTGTGGTAAGCGCTGCAGGAAGAGATCCCTCAACAGCGCACTGTTCGAGTCGACGTTGCTTGTGCCCAGGAGCTGTCGCATGCTGTTGAGCAGCTGGGAAGGGCGGCGATCTCCAAAGTCCTCGGAGGTAAGCAGCTGCTGGATGCGCGCGCTCTCAGACGCCGTGGTACGTTCTAAAATGCTCTGCTTCAGTGGCTGGTATGGAGCATCACTCAAAGGTGCAGCGATAACGTCCGCCACTTCCTGAGCCACCTCAGGAGACAGGTTGCAAAGCAAGTGGCGAAACCGCGAAGTCTCCGAGGTGATGTTGTGTAAATCGAAGGTGGCTTCGACCTGGGCGAACCAAACCTGCGGGTTGTGGCGCCAGAACGTGGGCAGGCGGAGCTGTAGAGCTGCGACGTCCCGTGAGCGCGCGGTAGCGTCAGGCGGAAGGTAACCTGAGGGCGGGAGGTTGCTGGGGTCAGTCATCGCTGAGGCCGGAGTCACCACTGTCGAGAACCGAGGGGTCGCATTGGAGCGCCAGAACAAGAGGACCAGCTCAGCAGGCTTTCAGAACGGACTAGCGCGTGCATTGCTTGCGCCGCTGGCACGCGCCGCCCAACTTTATTTTTCTCGTCAGTCGCAGCCGGCCCCAAGGCGCCGGCCGAGAACGCTGACCTTAGCGTTCGCGCTTAGCAGCGTCGGTGGGCGCTACAGATATAATTGCACCCACACCCATATGCCCTGAGACAGAACAAATGAACCCACTGCTACCCACCTGTTGCACCCAATGCTACTACTGAAGCAGCCACTCCAAGGCCACCTTCACCCCAAATGCAGCCCCCACCGGCAAAAAGGAAGAATGCCGATATAACAGACACCCACAACACCGTTGAAAACGCCATATTTCTCCTCAGTGAGCGCATGACAACCCTGGAAAACAAAGTTGTTGCCCTTGAAAACCGGCTACAAAGCAAGCTTGATGCCTTTATTTGTGAGGCATCTGCGTAGTTCTGCAGATTCCAAGAGCTAATCGAAAGCTCCACGACGTCACAGACCCTCCACGACGTCACAAGATCCCATCCTTCACAACAGCGACAATAATAATGAAGCCAGCACGTAGTCTGGTGATCTGGCAGTGGAACTGCAGGGGGTTCCGCAACAAGCGCGCCAATCTTACACTTTTTATGCAGAATCTTAACGAGCTCCCTGATATTATAGCCTTGCAGGAAACACACGGGAAAGTAACTCTACCAGGATACAACACGTTTCAAGACCCTCACATAGTCAAGCCCAACACTGCCATACTCGTAAGACGGCACCTTTCTGTTAAATGGGAGACATTCTGCAGTACTGACATCCCCCACGATTTCGTCGAAATTCTACCTAAAAGCCTCAAACAACCCACCCTATACGTGTTGAATGTTTACAGCCCTCCCAATGCTCGACAACACCGCTATGAGCACATGCTTGCTCAAGCCAAAGCTAACGCCGGACCGGAGGTTCGGACGGGCACATTCAAGCAGCCATTGACCAGATCGAACAAGTAGGTCACGACTTGAACCTTAGGTGCTCCCCTACCAAATCAGAGCTTCTCCTTCTGCCCCTCACGAGACGCTTCAGGACATCGCCCCCGAATATCGAACTCATAGTTGAAGGGCACTGCATACCCCAAGTAGACAGGATAAGGGTGCTAGGACTTCACCTTCAAGGCAGCCGAGCAAAAAATCAGCGTACCTTGCAAGCACTACAAACAACAGTAGATAACACGCTACGCCTCATAGGAAGGATCTCCAATAAACACGGAGGGCTTCGAGAGAAGGAACTGATTCGGCTCATCCAAGCTTTTGTCCTAAGCAAATCACCTTCGCACTACCATATCTCTCACTCTCTAGGAAGGAAACAGATACTGTAAACTGCTTGATCCGCAAGATACACAAAGTCGCTCTTGGTGTTCCAATTAGAGCATCCACACAGAGGGTGAGGGCCACAGCCACAATAAATACCCTTGACGAATTAACCGAAGCACATCTATCATCGCAATATCACAGACTCTCCACCACTGAAGCTGTGCGTGACATCCTGAGACAACTTCACTACGCTCCACCACTCAACGAGAACAAGCGACATCAACTTCCTCGGAACACACACGGCCAATACCACATCCAACCCCTACCCAGAAACATTCACCCTGAATTTCACGTCAAACGCCGGAAACTTCGAGCCGAGGCGCTACAACGCAGCTATGGACAGGCGGAAGGAGTTTACTACGTGGACGCCGCAGCTTATAAAACTAAACATCGTTATGCTTTAGCGGTTGTAGACAAGCAGGGCAACACTGTTCGTTCAGCATCAGTCAGGACCACCTCAGCGGGCGACGCAGAAGAGGCCGCCATTGCACTCGCATCGGGGCTACCTGATTGTGATTGTCATCATCATGGACTCGAAGACTGCTATCCGGAACTTCAGTAGCGGCTACATTAAAAACCTCGCGCACTCTCTACTAGTCGCTCACCCGCCGAAAAACTACATCGCTCTCATCTGGACTCCAGCACATCAAGGACTACCAGGCAACGAAATGGCTCATGCCGCTGCTCGAGGATTCACGGACCAAGTGGACGGAAATGTGGGCCGTACCCCAGAACCCAATGACTCCCAACAACAGACCAATAAAGACGCACTCATCACATTCCATGAAATTTGCACACATTACGAACACCAACGCCTAACGTATCCACCTCTCTCTGTGTCGAGCACGCGCCAGAGAGAAATATTGTGGCGCCAACTACAAACTCGCACTTTTCTTACCCCACGCACTTTGCACTTATTCTTTCCCGACACATACCCGACACCCAAGTGTCACTTCTTCCCTGTCCAGATAGCATATCGCTCCCATATAATGTGGAAATGCCCCATCAAATATCCCCCCCGCAACCTCAAACCATTAATTAGTAGCGAGGAGCTGTGGGAGACTGCCCTGCGCAGCTCCGATCTCACCCTGCAGGACCGAGTCCTGAGGTGGGCTGAGGAGGTAGCGGAGGCCTACCACAACTGGTAGGCGGACGTCTGGCAGCAGAAGGTGCTAACACTGGAGCACACAGGCCTCCCTCTCTCCCCCCGGCCCCTCCCCTTTCTTAAAAAGGGAAATAAAAGTTCATTCATTCATTCATACATGATCGGTACACAATTTTGCTCGCAATGCATGGCCTAACCAAGACCTTAAACAGCTCCGCTGTTAAAACTGCAGGATTTGTTTGCCACTTCTGTAGTGTGCAAATTCCCAACGTAGATCCCTAATAAAATACCCAACGTAGATCCCTAATAACTATTTCAACTTTCTTTCTGATAAAAACGACAGTGTAAATAACTTAATCTGACAGGATATATGGGCCCTATAAAGCACATACCTTAACTTTTACATCTTCTTCCATTATATAGAGCCTTTTCTGGTAGCATATTTCACAGTTTACATTTTCATAACAATCTTTTTCTCTAGCTCTTGTTTTTAATGTGTTAGCACCCTTAGCATACTTCATGCACTGTCGTGCATCAATGTATGTTTGTATGTAATCATTTTCACGCCTACCTTGGTCTCTAGGTAGTTCGTGGCCGAATAGGTAGCATATCGGGCTGCTGTACCGAGGGAACAGGATTCAAATCCAAAACTCCGACCAACTTTGTTCCCAGAGTATTTGAAAATGTGCACATACCTGCCACTCTTCAGCAAACCTCATTCACGCCGACATGGGCACTGTAGATGCGGGACTGGGTAGGTAATGCTGTTTGAAGAAATCTATGCTGGTCTTCAAAGAACATGTTTGATACCGACTTGGGTCACTGCGTATGTGCCAATAGGTGTGTGCCCTTCTTCAATGAACGCCCCTTTACAATGAACGTATGCGCCACTGGGAATGTGAAGCTCTACAATAACAAAAAAAGCGTGGGCAACTTGCCCTATTGGTGCAAGGTTGGAGTAAACAGCGGAGCTGAAGATCGACCTAGCTTTTCTTCCAGGTTTTACTAGGCTTGGCTAAGTTTTGTTAGGAAATGCTAAGTGCCTCTAGGCACGGTATTCCGAGTCGGCACTCACAGATTCTCACTTGGCCGCGCGACGCGCTTCACGATTAGCGGCTTCTCCTTCGGGTGACCGGATCATCTTGGTCGTCCCATGTCAAGGCTGCATGTACTCGCCATAGAGCCAATGAGAGTTGTGCCGCAGTCACAGCGGCTCCGAGCTTTTTGAGCGATTGATTGAAAACTTTATTATTCTACCAAGCTGGGTTGCCCGCCTCTTAACCTACATGTAGGTAGGGGACGAGAGCGAAGCAATCCCCGCGCGTTGAGGACGGTCAGTCTTCACGGTCTCAACGGCCAGACGGATTGCTCGACTCTGGTCGTCTTCAGCCTCGCTCTGGAGCAAGGCCTTCCAGGCTTCTCTACTGTTAATGTTTTCTTTGGCCCCAGGGGAACCAGCACACTCCCATATTACATGGTCTAACATACCTTTCTCCTTACAAATTTTGCAGAGGGCGTCGTTATAGTCGCTCGTCTGAGTTGAGTAGATCCAATATGGTGATGTATAATTGGTTCCCTGGAGGCACCGCCAAATGCGAGCGCCCTCCAGAGAGAGAGAGACCGATGTAGAGGCGGAAAGATTCTTCTTTCGGCTTTGTAATGATCTACAATTTCCCTGTACGTGATCATGTTATCTTTGATCCCTGTAACTGGCTTCTCTGGAGTTGCCCGGTGGTAGAGTGCTCGGGCGAGCTCGTAAGCGGCTTCGTTAACTGGGACTTCATGGGTCGGAACCCAAATAAAAGTTATGTCCCTACTAGGAGGGTTTTTGAGTGGAATTTTAAGAGCCTCTTCCGAGATTGGCCGTTTGCTAAAATTTCAGGTAGCTGATTTGCTGTCGCAAATTAAAGCAAGCGGTACTGCAACCTCCTCGGCTGTACAGGCCTCTCTCGTGCACGTGGAGCACGCTTTCTTAACACACCCGTAGCCATCTACCACCGTCGATACCGCAGCGCCCTCTCTGCCGCAATCGTTGTGCTACTTAATTCACCGGTGTGTTTTTAAGTTTATTTAATAGAGCCTTAGCTCTCTAGGCTCTCCTCTCTTTGTTGTAGATAGGGTGCATATTTTTAGGTAGGGGGCAATTCGCAAGCGTTTACGCACGTCCAGCGGAATGTCCATCTTGCCAGTCGGGGCACCCCTGTCACATTGGATTCCTAACCTTTCCATGATTTTTCTCCATGGTTTGGACTGGCCTAATTTTTCCAACTGAGACACTCGTACTGCGTCAGTGAGCTCAACCAGCGTGTTTTTGAACCCCCCTTTTGAGAAGGAGGTCTGTCGAGGTGGAGTGTGGGGCCCTAGGGCTCTCTTAAAGGGACACGGACACAAAATCTGAAAATTTTACGAAAATGCTGAAAATGAATCCTCAGTGTGTAATTACACCGTAAAGAAGTAGTCACTTAGCTCATTTTTGAGTCGATAGCTTTTTTTTTGCGGTTTTTTGAGCGCGCGCCACGCCACCCGACCCTCGGAAGTTGGAAGGCGTGATGTCACGACACCCTCGTCGGATAGCCAGCCGGCCGGCCGCGGTCATTCGAAGCTCGCCGACGCCACCCCCGCGAGCATGGATTCGAGTTCTGGTGCGTCTACCAGCGATGAATACACGTGTGAAGAAGAGGACCATTCTAACTTGGCAAGAAATATTACCGCTTACGGTTACCAGCCTTCCGCGTCAAGCGACAAAAAGAGCAGATGGCCGTGGAAGTGTCGGTCAGGTTTTCGCGAACCGTAGCGCGAAGATTTCGCCCTGCACCAGACACTTATGCAAGAATTATTGGTCATTTCCTGGTGTAAATTTTTGGCAGTGGCGTAATCGTGTTGCTGTCGAAGATTTACACCAGCAGCGAAGTAGAATACACTTGGTTACTGCAATATTGGCTGTTTTTGTCTGTTTGAGCTCTGCGCCACCAGGTAGCAGCACCATACAGGGCGCTCACGTTTACGGTTCTGCCCGAACGCCCCAACGCCCGCGTTTACCCGATTACCGGACACGCTAAAGCTGTCTAATAGGCAGGTATTCCAAGTTTACGTACCTTCTCGTCTCTGGGAAACGTGTGCAACGGCGTTTCACGACCGACGATGTTGTTATAACAGCAATGTCTGGGCATTTCCTTCCGCCGCGACGAACGCGTCATTACCGAGCGACGACCGCGGGAAGCCTCATGTAAGACTCACCACCTGCGTGGAGCGCCGACGGGGATAGTGTTTCAGACGGACGACGTGCGAAGATCGCCGAAAGGGGTTAAACTGCAGTGAACGCTATCCGAGCGCCGCTATAAATCACCCGCGTGTTAATGGCTTGTTTATGGCGCCACCCTTGAACACCACGTTAAGCACCTGAAAGGCAGGTCTGTTGGTGCACGCGCCTCCCCGTTTCTCGTGAGAGACTAAAAAAAGTTCAGTCTTTGTTTCGAACTCATCGCTCACGGTCTCATCGCTCTTCGCCCGCGCTAGCAACCAATAGTGGCGACCTAACATGAACACGCACAGCGACATCGACGCGCTTACCTTGTCTGCAGTCGAATTGAAGCTGCCCCCCTTTTGGCCCGCCGACCCCGAGCTCTGGTTCATTCAAGTCGAAGCACAATTCGCCGCCCGGCGCATCACAGCCGACCTCACGCGCTACCATCACATCGTGAGTAGCTTGACGCCAGCTACATCCAGCGAGGTCCGCGATTTGCTTCTCGCCCTACCTACCAAACTTTAAAGGAGAGAATCATTCGACACCTCACACCATCCGAACCCGAAAGGTTATGGCAGCTCCTGAACGACACGGACCTTGCCGACCGCACGCCATCTCAACTACTGCGCCACATGCAGCGTCTTGTGGGAAGCGCTACAGATCTCGACAGCACGCTGCTGCGCAAGATATTTCTTCAGCGTCTCCCCAGCAACGTGCGCGTGGCGCTTGCTACAGTGGTTTAAAAGGATCTCGGCAAGATGGCCGCCATCGCTGACACCAAGGAGGTTACAAAAAGTTTTTTTAAACCCCCTTGGGTGACACCATCATGGCAGCGGCAAACCCCTCCGCCTCCATCGCTAACGTGCACGTGGAGAGTGCTTTTCCCCCTCTCCCAACGAATTCCTCGAGCTTCGCGAAGAGATCGCGCGCCTCACCGAAACAGTGGCAGCTTTGCAGGCACGCACCTCGCGCCCGCAGCCGCGACTCCGCTGGTGCTGGTACTACAGGCAACATAGCGATGCTGCGCGCAGATGTGTTGCGCCCTGTGACTATCCGGGAAACGCCAGAGGCCAGCATTGAGGGTGACCAAAGCTGCAATATCGACGGAAAGTCTCCCCTCAGTGTTCTTCATCACCGAACGCAGTGGTGGCGCCAGTTTCCTTGTGGACACAGGCGCAGAGGTGAGCGTTATTCCTGCGTCTCCAGCTGACCGTAAGCACCCGAGCTCATCTCCATTACAAGCAGTCAACAACACAACAATCGCTACTCACGGACAACGGTCGCTGTCTCGCAACCTAGACCTAAAAAGAACATTTCGTAGGATTTTTATACTTGCTGAAGTGAAATTTGCAGTCCTCGGTGCCGATTTCCTCCGTCACATTGGTCTTTTGGTAGACGTGCGCAACCGACGCCTATATGATCCTGTGTTGCAAGCAACACAGGATCATATATCCGAGTGCAAGGCAAGCTCTCAAGACACCCTCCATTAAGCCCTACCTGGTCAGACCAGCCGGGACATCTCGCTTTGTGGCAATACTAAACGAGTTTCCCGAACTTATGCGCCAAGCAAAGCCGGCACTGCGGCTCAGCATGACATACTCCATCATATAACTACGACTGGTCCTCCCGTCCGTGCGAGACCGCATAGCATGATCCCTGAGAAGCTCCGTTTAGCACGCCAAACATTCGATTATATGCTCGAGCTTGGTATCATTCGGCCCTTGTCAAGCCCTTGGGCGTGTCCGCTTGACATGGTACCAAAACCGGCATCAGATGACTGGCGATCCATGTGGCGATTGCCGGGCACTCCATCGAGCAACTGTACCAGACCGCTACCCTGTGCTACACATTCATGAGATTACAACGAACTTGCACGGTGCTATATTTTCGAAGGTGGACCTCGTGAAGGCATACCATCAGATACCAGTGGCACCAGAGGACGTCCCGAAGACCACTATAGCAACACCTTTCGGCCTATTTGAATTTCTTCCAATGCCATTTGGACTTCGCAACTCTGGACATACATTTCAGCGGTTTATGGGCGGTGTCTTACGCGGTCTAGATTTTTGCGACGTTTACCTGGACCATCTGCTTATCGCTAGTGCCACTCCATCTGAACCCGAGCAACACCTGCGAAACATTTTTCGACGTCTCTCTGCACATGGCATCGTCGTCAATGCAGCAAAATGCCAGCTTGGTGTGCCCGAGCTGAGCTTCCTGGGCCATACTATATCAAGTGCCGGAATTCTCCCCCACCCGGAAAAGGTAAAAGCTGTGCGAGAATTTCCGAAACCTAACACTAAGCGGCAGCTCCGCGAGTTCTTTGGACTCGTGAACATCTATCGCCGTTTTGTACCTTGGTGCGCGGCTATCTTGCATCCTCTACACAGACGACTAACAGCTGCGCAGAGCACACCGCGGACCCTCACTTGGGCTGACGAAGCATGAAACGCTTTTCATCGAGTCAAGGAGGCTTTGGCAAACGCTGCTTTGCTCGTGTATCCGCAACCAGGCATACCGCAGTGCATAATGGTCGATGCCTCAGACACAGCCATCGGCGCAGTATTACAGCAGCTGAGCAACGGCATCTGGCGCCCGACATCTTTCTTCTCGAGAAAGATTGCCCCTGCATAAGAGCGCTACAGCACTTTCGGCCGAGAGCTGCTTGCTATCTATGCCGCCATCCGACATTTTCTTGACTACCTGGAAGGCGTGGATTTCTTTGTGCTTACAGACCGAAAACCTCTGACGTACGCCCTGAGTCTCCCGACATCGGAAAGAGGAACGCACACAGCCCGTGATCTACGTCAGATGTCTTACATATCCGAGTTCACTACAGACATCCGGCATGTGAGCAGCGTCCACAATGTGGTCGCAGACCCCCTGTCACGAAGTCCTGTCAACGCCCTTAGCCTTTTGGAGGGAACTGATTTGACTCAGCTGGTGGCAGCTCAGCAAGCAGATCAAGAACTCGGTCAGTTGCTGACAACAACAACCGCGCTGAAGTTGCAATGGCTACCTGTGTCCGGCTCAAATACCGAGTGTGCTGCGACGTATCAACGGACAACCCTAGTTCTTTCGTTCCTTCTGGCCTTCGTCGTACCGTCTTCCAGTCGCTGTACAAGCTGGCACATCCGGCAGTTCGGGCGACACAATAGCTCGTGACGGCAAGGTACGTCTGGCCATGTATAAATCGAGATGTCCGACAGTGGACGCGAAAGTGCAACGCCTGCCCGCGCTCCAAAGTACAGCGCCACACCGTGATGCCATTGCTGGGGTTCCCAGCGCCAGGCGGACGATTGGAGCCTGTGCACTTGGACATTGTCGGACCGCTACCACTTTGTAATGGTCAGTCGTAGTTACCTGATTGGTTGGACAGATGTACACGCTGGGTTGAAGCTGTGCCTATCGCATACATCATCGCTGACACAATCGCCCATGCTTTTCTGCACCACTGGGCGGTTCGCTTCAGCGCGCCGTCACTGACTGACCGCGGCAGGCAATTTGAGTCAGCTCTTTTTGCCACCATAAGACGGCTGATCGGCACCTCTCGCATCAGAACTACTGCCTACCATCCTCAGAGTAACGGTTTGGTGGAGCACTTCCACCGCCGTTTGAAAGTGGCTCTCACGGCGACGGAAGGGCACATTTGGACCGAAGCACTACCACTCGTCCTTCTTGGTATCCGCACAACGCTGAAAGCCGACATTGGCTGCAGCGCCGCCGAGCTGGTGTATGGAACAACACTGCGATTGCCTGGCGAATTTTTTACACGCTGTGGAGATGAAAGCCCTGTAGCTACTGGCGACTACGCGAGCCGGCTGCGTGACCTCGTGGGCAAGCTTCGCGCGAAAACACCGCCTCAGCCAGCGCCGTGACCCGTCTACATGCACTCAGAGCTGTGGTCTTGCTCCCATGTGTTTGTGCAACATGACGCAGTACAGCGACCTCTTCAACCACCGTATGACGGCCCTTTCAAAGTTCTCCATTGTACAAACAAGCAATTTACTGCGGACATTAGCGATCGACGTTTAGTAGTCTCTACTGACCGCGTGAAACCGGCTCACATGGAGAACTCTGAAGGTCCCGCGGCTGTCGCGACTCTTGTTAAAGCAACGAAAGAACCAACTGCGACTTCCTCCCAAACAACAGTGCAGCGGACACGTAATGGGACGCGAACCACTGCTCCCGTTGTACTGGACCTGTAATGTTCGGCAGCTTACTGGGGAGGGAGTTATGTAGTGAACGCCATCCGTGCGCCGCTCTAAATGGCCCGCGTTTAAATGGCTAGTTTATAGCGCTACTCTTAAACACCACGGTAAGCACCTGAAAGGCAAGTCTGTCGGCGCACGCGCCTCCCCGTGTCTCGTGAGAGAATAAAAAATCTTCAGTCTTTGTTTGGAACTCATCACTCACGGTCTCATTGCTCTTCGCCCGCGCTAGCAACCGACAAAACAAACGCTGCAAGGGACCGACACCCCTGGGAACACTGCGACAGCTGTGGCCGACCTAGGCCGCGGGTGGGTGTTATGACGTCAAATTTCAGCTTCTGCCGGCGGCCGCTTGGAGGCAAGGTGCAACAGAAAAGCGCAAAAAAAGATGTTTCTCGTTCTTTTTTTTTCAAGGAAGCTTGTCATATTCGTCATCTTCAACAGTTCAGCTTTTGTTCCGACGCAAAAAAGCACTCGCCAACTTTTGTGTCAGTATCCCTTTAAAGCTCTTCCTAATGATCGCATCTATTTTCTCATTTTCTTCGTGTTTAAACACAAGATACGGTGTGGCATACGTTATTGGGCTAGTAAGGCTTGCATGAGTCTGAGGAGGTTGTTCTCTTTGAGGCCCCTGCCTTTGAATGCAACTCTCCTAAAGATCGCCGTAACTTACGCCGCGAATCTTTCTAACTTTTTGATTGTCGTGAGATTGTATCCATTTCTCTGGAAATACATGCCCAGAATTCTGATTTCTTCCACCTTGGACACCTCATTTCCGTTTACGAATACATTGATGGGTTTGCTGCTCCCAGCGTGTCCCATTTGATGTTTTGGCTCAGTGAATAATAGCTCCAATTTCTGTGGCGAGCACGTCAAGCCTCTGCGGACCGCATACTCTTCTACCATATTTGCCGCCATCTGTAGTTTATTTTCGATGGCTGCGTCACTCCCACTGTTAACCCAGATGTTGATATCGTCCACGTGCATGATAAATTCTAGCGATTTAATCTTATTGACTTCCGCCAGGAGACCCCTCATCGCTATGTTGAATAGAAAGGGTGATAACACCGACCCTTGAGGGGTCCCCTTGCTCCTAAGTGTGATGGGAGGGGACTTTACATCTAGAAATTTTATATTCGCCTCCCTCTGTGGCAAAAAGTCTTTGAGGTATGCATATGCCCTATGACCCACACCTACCTCTTCGAAGCATGCCAAGATAACCTTGTAGCTAACGTTGTCAAATGCCTTGGTGAGGTCGAGGCCAGGATCGCCCTGGTGTCAGTTGAGTCGTATTGGTCTAGGATAGCATGCTTAAGTCTGAGCGTGACCTCTTGTGTACTGAGCCCCGGCCTGAATCCCACCATTGTATGCGGCCAGAGATCGTTCTCCTCCGTGTACCTGGTCAGTCTCGTTTGAACAAAATGCTCCATAAATTTCCCTACACACGAGGTAAGGAAGATTGGTCGCTTTTTGTTCAAGCCGGATACTTTGCCTGGCTTTGGAATAAAGACTACGTCCACCTGTTTCCATGTCTTTGGGAGTTCTGTCTCCCACACCTGGTTCATGTATTTGGTTAGTGCGATGATGGACTCATCGTCTAGATTCCTGAGAGCTGTGTTCGTTATCCCTTTCGGACCGGGGGCCGATCTCTTTCTGAGGTTATTAATCTCTGCTCTAACCTCTGTCGTGGTGATGGGGGCATCGAGATCTGGGTTGGGAGGTCCGTCGTAGTCTCTAAACACCTCGCTCTCTGCTTTTCCAAGATATTTCTTTTGGAGCTCGCTAATGAGCTCGTCATCTGTGCCTACGAAGCTATGCCTCGCTCTCACCTGGTATGTACTAGCCGGCATTTTTGATTTGCTAGGGTCGATGAGATGTCCGAGAAGGCTCCAGGTTTTGGAGATACCCATATTGGCTTGCATCTCATCGTACTTGCTGTACCAATTCTGCTTGTTGAGCGTAATCGCGTATGCTGCGATTTCTTTGTTGAGTTTGGCTAAATCGCGCCTGATATTCCTGTTCCATCTTTGAGCCTTGAGTATTTTCTCCGGATTACTCTTTCTGCTCCACATGTTCAGCAGTTTGCTGTCTAGCGCTAGGGTGCGTCCTCATCTTCTACAGTTGTAGTCGCTGGCCTATGTGCGTTTTGAGGAGGTGTATCCACTCGTCGATAATGTAGATATCGTCCGGCGGTGAGGCCTCCTTTCTTATTTCTCTGAATTTATCCCACTCCGTCAATTTCGACTGTTTGATGAGGCGAGTCTTGACGCCTTTTCCTAGCGTGAGCGAAATAATGAAGTGGTCGCTGCATACATTTTGTCCTGTGCTTCTCCACGCTACTGTTCCCGCCATATGGCTTATCGTGAGGTTGGGTGCAGTGTCCCTGGTTATACTGTTGCCTGTGCGCGTAGGGACACATGGGTAAGTATGAATAGCGTTTGCATGTCCTCCCAAATTCGTCTACATTTGGGGTATGTAAATCCCCATTCCTCGTGAGCCGCATTGAAGTCTCCCATAATGATGAGAGGTCTGCCATCTGCGGCTTTGAGTGCTTTGTGGAATAATGTAATGAATTGAATTTTTTTCTGCCCAGGTGTGCTGTACACATTCAGCCGGAATATGCTATCTCTATTTTTCTTTCTTGTGATAATCTCAACGAGAACAGCCGCTACCTCGCTTGGGGAGACATGATGGACTATGGTTGCAATGTTTTGCTTTACGAAGGTGGCGACTCGGCATTTACCCCCCTCGCCGCTGCCAAAGCTTTGGTAACCCCATAACCCAACAGGGGCCTTACCCGTTTCCTGCATGACTATGACTACGGGTGCTTCCTGTTGTAGCTCGAGGCATTGTTGCAGCAACGCTATTTTCCTTTGGTACCCTCTACAATTCTACTGTCATAATGTGGAGGCATTTTTCTTATCCGAACATTTATCCATTTCTATTAAGAATCGCTTCTATAGCCCCGATTTTCTTGCACAGCCTAGCTATTGTCGTGCTTAAGGTATCCATCGACGCGCTTAGGATGTCTATCTTGCAAGACTGTTGGTTCACTTGTGCCTGTAATAGCGCAATTGCTCCTCCATTCTGTAGCTGTCCTGTTTTCATAGTTTCGTTCTCCTTGTCCATTTTCATCAGCCGCGTTTCAATTTTCTTTTGCCAGCTCGCCAGCGGGTCGGTCTCTCCAGCCTTGCGTTTGGAAGGGGGCTGTCTCGTAAACTCAACATTCGTGACCTCTTCCTCCGGTCCAGATGTAGCTGGGACAACACCAGGAGGAGTGACTTGGGCGTTGCATTTCTTGGGAGCCTCTGCGGGGCGCTTCTCTGTTTTTAGTGTGATCAGCTGATTTTGGGTTTCCTTCAGCAATCGCTCTAACCTCATGTTTGCTTTCTTGTGCCCCTCTATTTCTTTCTTAAGTAAGCTAATCTCATCTTTATCAGCCTGGGAGCTCTTGCTACCAAAGCTTACCGAGTGGATATTTCCTTCTTTTTTTCTTTTTCCCCCACGGGTCCTTGGGGTCCTTGGGCGGCAGGCTGGGTCCCTGGCCCTGGTCAGCACGCCCTTTGGCTAGAGTCTGCAGGTGGCCCCCTCCGGACCACGAACTAGACCTCCTTCCGGGTCTCGAACTAGGTCTCGCTCTTGACTGTTGCCCCAACTAGTCTCGGGTGGCATCCCTTGCTCTGCCTCGGTGCTGCTCTGTAGGTGCCGATGTGGTGGCCTGGGGCGCGCCTTGAGTCGGGGCTTGCGCCTGGAGTTTCTCTTGTTTAATCTTCTCCCATAACTTTTCTTGATGATGTACGGCATGCGATATATCTCCCGGAACTTGTTGTCGCCTAGGAGGTGGGCTTTCTTGCATAGCAAGCACTGAGGCTCACAGCTGTGATTTGGTTCCGGGTTGGCGGCTCCGCATCCCCGACATCTGACGTCGTCGGGTTTCGGGCAAACGTCCGCCCAATGTGACACCCACACGAGCTGACACACACTTTATTTGTTACAGCGAAGCTGTTATGGGCTCACCTTTCGATCCGGCAATATAAAAAAAAACTCTCACTGGCCGTATGCTGTATTTGCGAGTGAAAGCGCTCGAGGGCGAGGGACGCTCGTTTTCACAGGGAGCGAAAGCACGGCGGAGAGCAAACGCGACTTATGTGCGAGTGAAAGCGCGCGAGAGCGTGGGACGCGCGCTTTCACGGGGAACGAACGCAAGGCGGCGTTGAGCAAACGCGACTTCGCAGTGGAAGGGGAGTGATGGGCGAGGAGGGCATCGAGGCACCCTAGACTGTGCGTGTGCGTGCCCGCTCTCGCACTGCGGCGCATGCGCGCCGCCCTGCCGGCTCCCTGCCGCTGTCTCTCTCTGGGCTCTCGCCCGCCTCTCCCCAAACAGCGTCGACAACGGCGTTTAGCCGTTCATCACGTAGCCAGCGTTTTGACAGCGGTTGTGTGCGGTCGCACAAACAATGCGCAGAACTCTTCTCGACGGCGGTGGCGTTTTGCCCGCGTTCTCACCGAACGCGCGCGGCGTTGGTGACCTGTTTATGAAGAATGTGCCAACCGTTGCCGTACACCCTATGGCGGTGTACCGCAGCGACCATAAGGTCATGGTCCCTGTGGTCACTAAATAAATGAAAACCACCGGATCATATATATTTATCATTCTTTAATAGTTCAAATAACCAATTACACCATCACATCTTGATAGTCATAGTTGGAAATACTTAATTCTAACCATACTACAGCTTCGCTGGACTTCCATCTGCTGCTGAGCCGTGCTCCCTAAAAGGGCTGCAGAAACATGCATGTTTTCTGTTTTCCTCAACCTCTACTAGTACTACTACTACTACTACTACTACTACTACTACTACTACTACTACTACTACTCACCCACCACTCCCCTTCCATTGGGAAGTCGCGTTTGCTCTCCGCCATGCGTTCGCTCCCCGTGAAAGCACGCGTCCCTCGCCCTTTCTCGCTTTAACTCACACATACAGCATACGGCCAATGAGAGTTTTTTTCTATTGCCGGAAGCGACGATCAAAAGGTGAGCCCTTAACAGAGTCGCTGTAAATATATGGTGGCATAGGCTGTTAAACTGGTCATGACGAAATAGGCATTCATGTGTCGACTACGCCTATTTCCGGAAGAAGCGACGAAAATAAGGGCGCAGGCTATGAAACTTCGTAGGGACTTGACATTTGTGGGCTTTGGAAACTCGGCGACTGCACGAAGCTTGTCGGGATCGGGAAGGATGCCGTCTTTGGAGACAATGTGACCCACGACAGTTAATTTTCGGGCAGCGAAACGGCCCTTCGTTAGGTTGAGCTGTAGGCCAGCTTATGTGGGACAGGTCAGGATGTAATGCAGACGGACAAGATGCGTCGGAAAATCTTTTGAGAAAACAACTATGTCGTCCAGGTAACATAAACAAGTCTTCCGTTTGTGTCCGCGAAGGATGATATCAATCATGCGCTTGAAGTTAGCGGGAGCATTGCAGAGCCCGAAAGGCATAACATTAAACTCGTACAGGCCATCGGGAGTGATGAAAGCTGCCTTTGGCGGTCAGCCTCAGCCATAGGAACCTGCCAATAGCAAGAGCAGAGATCTGAAGACGAGAAGTATTCGGCAACTTGCAGACGGTCAAGAGCATCGTGGATCCGACGCAGAGTGTACACGTCTTTTCTCGTAATCTTGTTTAGGCGGCGATAATCGATAGAGAACCGAATGCAGCCATCTTTTTTGCACACTAGAACGACAGGTCTTTGAGAATGCTCAATGAAGCCGTGCCGCAGCATTTCGTCCACTTGTTCCGTGATAACTCGGCGCTCTTCTGCGGACACGCGATACGCACGCTGTCACAAGGGGGCATGGCAACCGGTGTCGATGGTATGAGAGGCACTTCTCGTGCGACCGAAGGATGGTTGGTTGCAGTGGAACGAAGAAACGAACTTGTTCACTAGAGCAAGAAGCTGGGTGCGATGAGATGGCGGAAGGTCTGCGGCGATGGCGCTGTCGAAAAGGGCTGAAGGCGGAGTTGATGAGACGGAAGTTATGGCGTCTAGATGTAATCGGGTGACGCCATCGTGAACGTCGAGGTCTTCAATACACGTGACAGCTTGTACAAATCCTAAGGTCTCCCCACGCAATGTGGTCACTGGATATTGTTGCGGATTGCAGATGGGTAGCACAGCAGATTCAGATGTAACAGTGAGGACGGCGAACGGGAGAAATGAGTCCTTGCGTTGAGCAAGCATGTCAGATGGCGTAAACGCCACAGTTGAGTCTGGCATGGCAGCACACGACCAGGTCACAAGCACTGATGTCTCCGGAGATAGATCAGTATCAGCACAAATGAAGACTTTGCGAACACTGAGGTTGGCGCTGACCGATGGTGAGTCTCATAGGGGCGAAAGCACCAGTTGTGCGCGAGAATAATCAATGATGGCACTATGACGCGACAGAAAGTCCCACCCGAGGATGAGATCATGAGAACAGGAGGGGAACACAAAAAACTTGATGGTGTACAAAACGTATTGGGTGACTACATGGGCGGTGCATGCAGCTGTTGGATGAATGTGTGGCGCGATAGCAGTGCAGATTGGCATGCTATATAGAGAGGTCGTGACTTTTTTCAGCTTGCGACAAAAATTTTCATAGATGACGGGAACGGCGGCCCCGGTATCGACAAGCACTTGTGCGGATGCTCCTTCAACATGGACGTCAATGACACTCTGCGGTGAAAGTGGAAATCTTAGAAAGCTCGACGAACTTGCAGTTCTTGCCTCTGTAACTGCACTAATCAGTTTCCCTCGGCAGTAGGTGGCGGACAACGCATAGGTGACACTGACCGTCGACGTGGAGGAGAACGGCGACTGTCTGAACGGCAGTCGCGATCGAAGGGTCTCGGCGGCGAGTCAGCGGCATCTCTGCAGCGAATCTAGGCAGCCTGCTGCGGCGCGTACCGAAACGGTCGAAGGCGCCATGGTTCGAGGACATGTCACAACGACAAAAGCGCACAACGTGACCAGCAGTGTCATAGGCGAAGCAAATAGGCGTGTTGTCTAGTGTGCGCCGTGTGTCTGCTCGAAGAAGAAGCTGGGTTGACTGCCGTGGAACGGGAGCAAGGGGAAGCCGGTGCGTTGTTGGTGGGACGGGATATGACGGTGAGGGTGGCCGTGCGATCACGGCAGCGTAGTTGAGCGGCGGAGGTGTGACACGCGATGGGTAGTCGGCATTAGAGAGTGGTGCCGTTGGAGATGTGAGTAGCGGCGGGTAGTCGGCATAGGAGAGCGGTGCCACCACAGGAGCTGGCGGGCAAACGGGGGAAAGTGCGTCAGAAATTGGGGCACGGATGGCTTGCTTCATGGCCGGAGTCAGTGTTGGGGCAGCCTCCTGGCTGTGAGGGAGCAGCCACAGCTGGCGGGCCACTTCCTCGGGAATGAAATCCTTCAGCTGAAGGACGAGAGCAGAAGGATGTCATGGCTCAGTCACCTAAGGCGTTGCGCTGCTGAGCACGAGATGGCGGGATCGAATCCCGTCCGCGGCGGCCACATTTCGATGGAGGCGAAATGCAAAAAAAAAAAAAACGCCTGTGTGCTTGCGTTGTAGTGCACGTTAAAGAACCCCAGGTGGTCAAAATTAATCTGTAGCCTTCCACTACGGAGTGCGTCATAATCAGAACTGGTTTTGGCACGTAAACCCCCAGACAGAAGAACATTCCGTGCAGGCTACAGCGTCTCCGGCACGTCCTTCGTTACCGCTGCAGCACTGCGCTGTGCTTTTAAACGATGTCATTTTCTAAATATGACAACCAACGCAGGTGCAGCAGCATTTTCGAATGTACAGAAATTACGGCAAAGGTGCACTTGGCGGTTATCGACCACTTCGGCTTTATGTCACTACGCACCAAACTGAGAACCGCCAGACATGACGGCAACCAATAAGTGAAAATAAAACGGCGGATAGTTTGACGCCTGACAGCCGCCATACTTAGTTTGTCAGCCTAGATTAAACGTTACGCACTTTAGGATTTTAGAATATTCGATGTCAATATAAATGCAGTCAAATGCGTGCCAATAGAAGTACGTTATGGTACATAAATTTTCCAAAACAGGTGCGTTCGGAAATTTGTATTCAATTTCTTTAGATGTGCTGGGTTATTTAGTAATCGTTGCAACACGCGTGAATGACCGTGCGTTCACTTGGCAAAGCCAGCGATAGAGCGAAAACCAGGCACTTGACAGCGCTTGAGTCTGTGCGTTTCCTGCGAAATGCTGACAACAGATGTTTCTCCAAGAGAACCTATACTACCGCATGCACTATTTCGAGACGCACGCTAATTAAATCGCGTCGCCACCTGTTTCTCTTGCAGTTAGAAAACATTAAAGTAGCTTGCACTAGCAAGGCTAAAGAAAGAGAGGAGCTGATCGGCAGCTAGATGGTCCTAACCTTACGGGCTATGCTTTCGCGGAATTTCTTGATTATTGGTCGACTATCAATTAGCTATTGATTGGCTATTTATTGGCTATCGCAAGGTACTAGTCACGTATTTCAGCTGGGCTAAGCACTACCAAGTCATCCCCAGCATTTCCCGAAATTTAATGGTTATTTGTCGATTATTGATTAGCTGTTGATTACCTATAAATCGCCTATCGATGACAGACTAAGCTTAAGTAGTCCCAACCATGCTTATCTAGACTTAGCCGGGCTCAGCTTCGCTAGTTCACAGGGGTGTGCGCCATTGCGCTTAGACCCTTTCTGCACTGCCGCCAGGATCGGCCCAGATTTTTGGATTCAGCAGACACATTAAGCCCGGCTGAAGCAGCTCCGCTGTTAAAATAAAGAAAGGAGGAGGGTAAAAAATTGTCGCAGTTTCACCCGAAAGGCGAAGCATCAATTGCGATAGCAAATTAGTAGAGAGCTATACGGAGTAAGGATAGTATTTTTATCAGTCGTATAAACTTGGACATGCAGCAGCACCAGCAACGCGCAGAACCGTTGTCGACGCCGTCAGCGCTTTGCCCGCGTTCGCACAGAACGCGCGCGGCGTTTTTATATAAATACGGATTTAGTGCCGCAGCTAAACCTCGCCTCCCCTCCCTCCATCCCGTCCCCCCCACAGCCTTTCGCGCCACGGAAAAAGTCGCGTTTGCTCTCTATATATGGAAAGGAGGAAAGAGCGCTTAATCCGCCTTTTTCATTTTCCTGTGCTGCCCTCTGCCGCGCGCCGCTGGAAACGTTTTGGTAGGGTGCTGGGGCTTTCGCCGGTTGATTTGTGAACTTGCGCCCGTGTGTGCGTTTCGTGGATTGCGAATAATTATTAATGGCTTCTGGGGGGCAGCATGTCGTTCCTGGAATCCATGTAGCACTCACCAACTATATACATGTAGGGTGAGCAGGCCTGAGTGTGCTGTTTTGTTTACAGTGCGGCCGATAAAATCACGCTGAGTTCCCTCTGCCGTAGCGGCTGCTTTGGAGTTTGTTGGCGCTAACTCCTGCACTTGCACCTCGTTTTTTTGTAATTCTTTTTACACATTCTTTAGACCATTTCACATAAATAAGATGTTTTCGAGTGCGCAGCCTTCCGCGTCGAATTTAGTAAAGCGATGCACTTGTTTACATCGGCATCTACAGCCACAGATCGTTGTTAGCGTCAAAAAATGGGGCAAAGGTGCATATATGAAACGGCGCTGATATGAGAGAATGTCAAAACGTAGAATAAAACACACATATCTGCTCATATGAGCCGCGTTGGTCCACCGTGAGACGAGTCAGTATGAGCGGCTGAGCCACTTAGACAATGGCGGCTGTGATCCAGTTACAAATATTGGGCTGTTAATTTATTACTGATTCTCGCTTTTCTTTAACTTCGCGATAGTTAGTTTGCCCGTGTCATAAAGCATTATTAGAGCAAACTGTGCTCGCATAAGCGCTCATTTAAAGGCCGTGTTGTTCTCCTGCAAAAACGCGGATGCCATCGCTGACACCGTTGGTATATAACTGAGCGAAGCGGCTGTTTATGCTGCTGTGCCGAATGTACCGTCTCTTGTTTCGGGTTTGACGCAGAGATAAAGAGCACATCTCAGAAATTAAGAAATGTGTCAGCATGCCAACACGTAAAAACCCACCCATCTACATTGCGAATACGACCGGCAGCCTACGGGAACGGTGACGTACAGATGTTGGCACAGGCGTTTGGCACAGCGCTGTGTCCCCGCTTGCAGCTTATTGTGTACGCGGCGATCGAAGCGAAGGGTAGTTTATTTCAAATCGCTAAGGCTAGAGTTGGACTATAAAGGCAATTTCCTTCATTATAACTTGCTTACTTTTCAGTGCCGGTCCGCCGATAGCGGGTGCGCGAACTCGACGGCGCCAGGCCTAATTAACCTTCGCTGAACAGCAGGATCAACATTAGCTCAAACTCATGTGTACGGATTGACAGGGTCGAATTTTGTGCATTTCAACTTCGTAGGCATGTCTTGACTCACTTTGAGCGCGATTATTTATATATACTAACGAAGCCGTTGCGAGTATCGCGTTATCGGTTCGACGGCCGATCGCGCGGGGTTCGGTCGAATGATGGTCGGCACGCTGATTTTATCGGTGCCGTCGACAAGAAAGCCCGTCGCAGTACGACAACTCGCACTCGTCGGTTACGTCTTGTAGGCCTGGTATGATAAAATGGTCTCAGCGACACAGTGCTGAATGGTCGGCCAATCGTAGGCGTGCGCGTCTTGTCGGTCTCGTATCGACCCAGTGTGACCGCGCCTTGAACGAGTATACACGTGAAGTCGGGCACACGCTGCCACTACCAGCAAGCGAGGACCAACGCTGCAAGAAGTCTTCGTCAGCAACGTGTTTTTAAGTGTCGTCCAAGTGTAACGCAGGGGTTTATCGATAAATTTGCTATTACAGCCATCAATGCAAGGCGGCAACTACGTGGTTCCCTGTGCAGTCTAGACGAAGCCCTCACCGCTTTCTGTTAAAAGTGGAGTTCCAGACTTACGCTACGCACGTTTTCGGTACCGCACCGACGTCGAGCTACCAGTGAAGTTTCAACGAGGTACACAGCATGAGTTTGCACTTGCAGTAGCGCTCGTGCGAGCGCATTTTTTTTCGGGGGACGTTTCCTCGAGACGGGGCTGCATGGCCGCGCGCGCGACCCTTCCAAAACGTTTCGCGACTAATCCGCCAGGGCAGGGCGCATGCACCGTTGCGCCGTGAAAAAGGCGGATTCTGCAGCCCTTCAGGGAGCACGGCGCAGAACGCGCGTTTGCTCTCCGACGTGCGTTGTCCATCGCACCTTTTCACTCGCACATACAGCGTCCGGGGCGCGGCGAAGATTTCATCGCCGTTGACGTCATACGGAACCTCACGCCGACGGCGATGACGACGCCGACGGCACAAATCCGCTTTGGAGTGTCCATATAATTGCTATCGCAATAAAAAGAAATCACGTGTGGCTCATTACCCCCATTGGATATGCGGGTATGAGCCGCCGAGAGCAGGAGCCGGAGAGATCTCACAGGATCCTGACGCTTCCGTGCAGTGTGCCGAGGGCCGGCGGCAATGATCGCTTTGGCTCGTATGTATTCTATGACCATGGGGCGGACTTGGCGCAGCAAACGCCCTACTTGGCCATCGCGCCCGGCGAAAACAAGACGCCGTGTGTCCTTGCTTTTACAGCGTATTACAGCGTAAGCTGTTTGGGCTCATTTCAATAGCCGTTTCGGGACGCGATGATGTCGCCGCCCCGTAGCCGCTATCGCATGCGAAAAAACGTACCCGCTCTCCGCCAGGATTAAAAACAGGCTTGCTGCATGGGAGGTGGATTCTCTACCACTGAGCCACGCATGCTTTTTTTTCTTTAATACCTTCTTCGCAACAATACATACACCCTTACAAATACAAAGCAGGTCACTTGGTGTTACACAATATTATTATTATGCGCTTGCTATCCGAGAGCGGGAAAATGTACTATAAACGCGCCCTATGCAGGTGTAAAGGCGCAGACGACGAGATACGATTCAGACGCGGAACGCAAACAACGCGGTCCCAAGCCTCCGCCGGTATGGTGGCTCCATCTAGTTAAGGCGCCGGCAAACGCAACCTTTCAGACACTGTAAATTTTGCTGCCACTAGATGGCGCTAACATGCCTACGGATGCTCCCGTCCGTCCGCTCCCGACACGAGTGAAGCCGACGGGAGCGGACGTGTCGAGTCGAGGTGCCATTTCAGCGCAGCAGGAGCAGCGTGCCAAAGAGATAAGTTTTGTTATTTTATATTTCACTTTTTGGTTTTTTTAGGAGGGTTAGCTTAGCCAAACAATCTTTATAAATTATTTTAATGCTTTCTCACTTTCTTGGTCTTCTCGCTTAGATAAAAGTAGGTAAATAAATTTTTTTTTCTTTTCCACATCTACGCCTTGTTAGTACGAGATGATGGTTGGTACTAGGGGGAACCCACGCGTGCGTTGTTCTGGGTGCGAGCGTTCCTACGCGCTGGAAGAAACGCGGTTTAAATCAGCACGCGAAGCGAATGGTGCAGATTTTATCTGTAGGATAAAATCTGTAGGTGCTAGGGTCGCGGCTAGACCGCCTAGAGCAAGACAAGGATAAGTTAGCTAAGCGGGTTGGAAAGCTAGAAAAGGAACTTCAAATCGAGCAGAAGCAGAGGAAGGAGGCAGAAGAAAAGCTCGCTAACGCAGAAATCCAGCTGAGCGCCACCATTCTGCAAAGCAATGATGAACGCATCGAGGCGAGCACCGCGAACGGAGCTGGCTCCGATGCGAGTGCAGAGACAGCCGAACCCGCCACGCCGGTAAGCAGTGGCGCAAACGTCAGTGATAGTCACGAAGGGGATACCACTGACGCGGCCGGGGAAGAAAACAAAGCCAAGGGCAAGAATAAGAAAGGAGGGGAGGGCATTGTGACTTCGGGGGCAGCTTTCGGCGGTGAGGGGGAAGGAAAGCGTCGAGTTGTCTTTGTTGGGGATTCCAACATGCGTAAAGTAGAACCGGCGATAGCAGAGAGGGTAGGGGCAGACGAACGAGTCCAGGTTAGCGCGCTTCCGGGAAAGCCGATTAGAGAGGTGATCGCGAAGGCCAAGGAACGCATGTGGGACACAATGGAGGAGAGACACCTAGTGGTGATAATGGGCGGAGTGATTGACGTACTGAACGGACGAGGAGCAAGAATCACAAAGCAAATAGCCAAAGGGGTCACCGAC
This sequence comes from Dermacentor silvarum, assembly GCF_013339745.2. Classification (NCBI taxonomy): domain Eukaryota; kingdom Metazoa; phylum Arthropoda; class Arachnida; order Ixodida; family Ixodidae; genus Dermacentor; species Dermacentor silvarum. The sequence goes on from NC_051162.1 coordinate 66,300,334, forward strand.
CTGCGGAATGTTTCAAAAGAAGTACAAATCGCGGTGTGCACGGTGCCAGAGGTTGAAAGGCAGGGTTATAAAATTGAAAGGGCAGTTCTTGCAGTAAACAGGGAAATTTGGACTCTAGCTAAAGCAATGAATTTTACGGTCATTGACATCAACCGTGAAGTGCACCGAGCAGGCCGCGAAGGCGCTTTTGTGCGTGACGGGATACATTTTAGTGAAAGTGTAGCAACACCGGTCGGAAATCGATTCGCGGCACGAGCTGTAGCTTTTTTAGGCGGGCCCCAGGCAATCAGGAAGCAGGATTAAGTATTGAACATAGCGAAACACCAGTAAAGGGCAGAATTAGGCGACCAGGAGTCAGGAAAAGACGCAGAAAGGATAAGAATAGAGAAGGTAAAATTTGCTACATTAACATGCAGGGTGGTCGTAAGCAGGAAAAATGGCTGGAAATTCAAACGCAACTCAATGAGGAAGCGATTAGTGTGTACGCCTTGGCCGAAACGCATCTACGAGATTTGGAGCAGCCGCCTGTTATTGACAACTTTGTATGGGAAGGGTGCAACAGAATGACCGGGTCAAGGAAAGGCGGAGGCGTAGGCGTACTAATTAGGCGAGGTCTGAAGTGGCGAAGGGTAAACGAGACATGTAAAGAGCATTTATGGATTAGTGGTACATGGCAAGGTAAAAAGACGTGGCTGGGAGTAGCTTACCTGTGGACACGTAGTGATAGCAGGGAAAAAAATAAGGAATTGGTCGATTGCATTAGAAGCGATATTAATGAGTTCAGTAACTCGGGCCAGGTGATATTAGTGGGAGATATGAACGCGCACATGGACGATTTAGACGGATATACTGATTACAACGGCTCTCTAGTGCTGGATTTGTGTGATGAACAGAACCTTATAGTAGTTAACAGGGAGAATAAGTGTCATGGACAGGTAACGTGGCAATGCGGAAACAGGCAGTCATGTATCGACTACGCCTTAGTCTCAGAAATGGTCTACGAACAACTGGACCAAATGATAATAGACGAAAATGGAAAAAATAGCCTGGGAAGCGATCATAGACGTTTAGCATTAAAGTTTGGGAGAGATACCAGCGCAGAACATGAACCAATAGCCTCAGAGTTTTTAAAAAATGAATGACGAGCAAATAACAGAGATCGCAAACAACATAGAGAAGAAAATTAAGGCTTTTCCTACAGCAGTCTGGGAATATAAGGAACTGGTGGAGGTTATGCAGCATGAAATAAGGCGGACACGGCAATACAATTGTTGGATTGGAAAGAGGAAACCACGTAAGTGGTGGAACAAGGAAATTAAACAAGCTATAGAAGAGCGTAAAGAGGCATCTAGGGTTCATCGAGAAGCCAAAAAGTTGGGATTACAAGAAGAAGAGGTGCTCCTTAGATGGAATACGTACCGAGAAAAGAAAAGGGTTGCGAGTGAGCTCGTGCAAGAGAAAATTAAATGCGCAAGTGAACGTTGGGTGCATAACATTCACAAAAGAGACAAAGGCGCCCCAAAAAGATTCTGGAACGATATAAAAGCACTCGGAGCTCCAACTAGAAACTCGCAAACGGCTATAAGGGATGAAGACGGTAACATCTATGAAGGCGATGATGCGCTGCGGTACATCACAGACGTTATCAGGCATAACTTCGGTACGAGAAAAAGCGTAGTTCAGACAACAGATCCAGCAACAACAGAGAGGCCTGAGAGATCAAAATTCAGCATAGAAAGCTTTTATTGGAAAAAGGCAGCAGAAAATGTCCCTAACAACACGGCAGCAGGACCCGATGAAATCCCAATACAGCTAGTCAAAAACCTCGGTCCAAAAAGCAAGGCACTGCTGACTAATGCCATAGAGCAAGTGATTAGAACAAAGAATATTCCCGTTGGATGGCGTGAAAGCAAGATGAATCTTATCTACAAAGGCAAAGGAGATAAGGATAAGACGAGCTCGTACAGGCCAGTTACAGTAACGTCGGTGATATATAGAATGGCAATGCAAGCCATAAAATTAAAACTGTCGAAGTGGGTGGAGGAAAACGGTGTATTGGGGGAACTACAGAATGGGTTCAGGCCAGGCAGACGCTTAGAAGACAATATGTTTGTACTAACTCAGTGCATAGAGATTTCAGTAGCTCAGAAAAGACCTTTATGGATAGCATTTCTAGATATTAAAGGAGCTTATGACAACGTAGACAGGGAATTGTTGTGGGATATTCTTCAATACGAAGGCATAGATGACGATTTCGTGGAGCTGCTGAGGGAGATATATCGAGACAACCAAGTACAAGTGGCATGGGAAGGCCGAAAAGGAAATGAAATGGTGGGAATTCACCAAGGATTGAAGCAAGGATGCCCTCTGTCACCATTGTTGTTCACGCTTTACGTCAAGGGCATAGAAAGACGACTGGAAAACAGCGAATTAGGTTTTGATTTATCCTACATGCGTAATGGACAAATGGTGCAACAGAAGATCCCTGGACTGATGTACGCAGACGACATTGTGCTACTAGCGGACAATAAAAAAGATTTACAGATACTTGCGAATATCTGTGGGAACGCAGCGACAAATCTAGGCCTTAAGTTTAGCACAAAGAAATCAGAGATTATGATCTTTAATGAACACACGAGTAACTTCGTGGTGTCAATTCAACAGCAAGTAATACCCATAGTGAAGCAATATAAGTACCTCGGCGTACACATAAACGAAGGAAGGCATTACTCAAGCAACCACCAAGATAATCTGAAAATAAAGGGGAAGCGGAACGCAGCATTAATGAAACACAGAGCACGGTGGGACCACAATAAGTATGAGGTGGTGCGTGGAATCTGGAAAGGAGTAATGGTGCCAGCGCTAACATTCGCAAATGCCATTATATGCTTAAAATCGGATATATTGGCGGGTTTGGAAGTTAACCAAAGATCAGTAGGCCGGTTGGCTTTGGGAGCACACGGTAATACGACAAATGAGGCAGTGCATGGAGACATGGGTTGGGCCTCTTTTGAAGTCAGAGAAGCACAAAGCAAAATTAGTTTTGAAGAAAGGCTCAGGAACATGGATGAAAATAAATGGGCGGCTAAAGTGCACAAGTATCTCTACATGAAAAGCGTGGACACAGAATGGAGGAAGAGGTCAAGGAAGTTGGCAACCAAGTACAGGATAATCGAAACTGTAAATAGACAACCAGGGGTCATCAGAAAGAAAGTGAGAGAAATAGAGACCGTGAATTGGATGCAAAGAATGGAAACGAAAAGGACAATGGAGATTTACAAGAATGAGAAGAAAGAAATTAGAAGGGAAAATCTGTACGATAACACAAAGGGCAGTGCCTTGCTATTTGAGGCTCGAGCCGGTTGCCTAAGGACGAAAACATATCGGAACAAATATTCGGAATTAGATGAGACATGTGTATGCTGCAGTAAAGATCCAGAGACCACTCAGCACATCCTAATGGAATGCGACGGGATCCACCCAGCGAGAACCGTAGGTAACGTGCAACTCCCAGAAGCGCTTGGGTTTAAAGTGGAAGGAAACATAAACAGATCAGCCGTAGAGATCAGCAAGAGACGATTAGAGTACTGGTGGAAAAAAAGCAGGGAAAAGATGGATGCGACCTGATCTCTTAAAATCATAGACAGCGGTACAAGGTAAATTTTTGAAAAGAAAAATAATGATAGGTATACAAAAATGCAAGATAAAGAACATGTATAGTATACCTGATTAAATCAAGCAGGCTAGGTGACTATTTGTCGCCACCCCGTTTCAAAGGGGATGCCAATAAATCATCATCATCATCATCATGCGCGGGATCATGTTGATTGCGCTAGATTGGGCGCGTTGCAATGGGAGCGAGTGTGACAGCCGTAGTTGCATTGTCGGCTGCTTGGCTGGGCCGAACGGCGCTAGCCATCGGCGATGGAACGCGTCGGCTTGCACGCGCAACGGCCTCCCAAGCGCGTTCCTGACGCATTCACACAAATTACTAGGTATTACTGTCGAAACGCTGGTCTAGCTTACGCTGTGACTGTGCTGAATGTGCCACGCAGGCCTGGCATTTTTTGACGAACATGCCGAAGATGCTCAATAGAATCAATAATGATTATATTTATATTCGCTATAGCAATGTTCACTACAGCAGACCCACCGTAGTCACAGCTTCGCTGGCTTCCATCTTCACAGTAGAGGAAGGGTTCTGTATTTTTCATCTTTGATCGTGGGATGTCGCATTTCTTTCCACGTGATACTAATGTACCCTGCATTTATCTTTCATGTTTCGTAATTACGCCAGATATAATTGATATTTTTTGACATGCAGACATTTCCAAATCTATACTGTGTGAGCTACCGTCGTTGTTTTTGTACATCATAATGAATTTTAAAAGTTATACAGACATAATACACTGACGGCTATTGACAATCAGTATGTTGAAAAATATATACTGAAACACAGAAACATCGCAATTTTTTTCAGGTTCTAATGAGCTTATAGCGAAGATTGGAGGAGCCTACGAAATTGTACAAGCTTCAAGTAGTTGTTTTGTACTGCGCGGTCCCCAACATTTAGGTGGTGAGTGTGCTTTATTTGATAAACGATACCATATACTTTAAGTGTGACAACTATTTTTTCGGATTCTTTTATTCTAAACAGCTGGTTTCTGTAAACAAGCCCTATACATATGCACCAAAACATGAAAGGCTCACCCAGTAATCAGAAAGGCTTTCCTGAAGTGTGTCGCATTGAGAGCTTTTTGTATATCGTGATTTTCAAGCGAAGCTTGTATTGCCTCACAAGTCTCGGTGCCGTTTGTAGGTGTCACCGCAAACTCTCAAGCCGCGCGAAAAAAAAAAAAAAAACGCTCTTCCCGCTGCAGATTGGGACCATCGCCCTCCGAGTTGTGAGACCGATTCAGCCACTGCCGGTTCTCCATACGCTCCCTTAAGAGCGGGGTTTTATATGCACAGGGGGTCAGCACGCGCTCGTGCCCCTGCTCCCGCGCTCGTCTTCGTCTCCTTCTACAGCTGGCTGCGTTGCCGCTAATCATTTCAGCGTAGAATTTCACTTCTGTCGTCGTAAGGAAGAGGCCGCTTTTACAGGGCTGTCAGCCATTGCTTTAAGGGGGTATGAGCCATTCCATGTCTCAGGTAACGGACAGATTTAATTTTGAAGAAATTTCATGGAAATCCATCCAGAATGAACGCCCCCGGGAAAGGCCACGTCGTCGACGTGCCGATTCTAGCGTGAGGGTCTCCGAAGCCCAGGCGAAGCGTCATCGAAGAGCCGCGGAACCCGAGTTGAGGGAGCGCGATGTTGACGCTAAACGTCAGCGAAGAGCCGCCGACCCTGACTTGCGGGAACGCGACGCTCAGGCAACATGTCAGCGTCGTCTGGCCCTCCAGGAACCCGACAAAGGTGTTGACGCATCGGCAAGCTAGCGCGAACTTGCCCGGTGCGACGGCCAGGTTTCAACGCGAGTTTCTCAACCGCAATTCGGAGCCAGCTGCAGTGCGTGTGAACGGTTGTGGTTCGAGCACAACGTGGTACTCGTGAGTGCAATTCGTTCGGTGGAACACCGAAGAAACACACGACAAGCTTGGCTTACGCCCATTTCCTCGACAGGGGAAGGGCTACTAATTTTTTTTTTCATGTCGGGGCTCGTTTTTATATAAATTTTTAAGAGCTTGCTCTAGGCATAATAAAGCAGTCACACTAATCTTCGGGTTTGTGCACTTTGTAGCAACACACAATGACTAGGTACCGTAGAAGTCTCTAGAATTCAGCACTTATGACAGAGCGCTGCCAAAGTATTTTATTCACCTGTGATATGCCAATGGGATACATCAACACACACAGGCGTATCTACCATAGGGGGGGGGGAGCAGTGGAGCACTTGCCCCCCCCAATTCTGAAAGCGGGAACTTTCGGCTGCACGCCAGCAAGTCCAATAAAACTACAGCTGAAGCTAATTTTCCTAATAGAGTGGCAACGTAAGTAATGCTTTTTTTGATACGTATCCCCTGCTTGGGCAGCGAGGATTGTCTTTTGTGCCTCTTCGTGACGCGCTGTAGCGCGGTCGACACGTGGGATTCGCCATACACGTTCTCACATTGCGGAAAAGGTTCTGGCAGTGGACAGTTCCCGTCATATCAAATTGCCGCTTGCGCTACTTGCACCATGCCCAGTTTCTTGGGACCGCCTAAGCGTATTTGAAAATGCAATCGGCTTGCTATATTTAACCTGCGGGCGAGGGAATAGAGAGGTCTGGATAAAGTATTATAATCAGCCACGACAAACGATTGGTGTGCCTTTTACGGCATGAAATTGTTATATTATGAAATGCTGGAACTGTTGAATCTCGGTCCAGAAATAGTCTACATAGCGTTGCAGTATCAGTATTTTATCACCATCAGAAATCTAATTAAACTACTTACAAGTCTAACTGTCGAATTTCATTGTGTAATCACGACTTATCGTAGATATTTTCGTGAAAATGACTTTCGTCGAACGTGTAGAGCCATTTAAATTGCAATACAACACTGAACTAAAGCTTTTCTAAAGCCGGCGTGTCACTTCCGATATATTCGATTTCGTGTTCAGGCTGTTTCTAAATAAGAGCTACACTATTGCTCGTTTTCCGGCAGGAGGAATAGCAGCAGATATTTTAGATTTTGGAGAAATGAAAGCCACTTTTTGGTGACGTGTACCGAAAGTTTGAACTGTGTAGGTTGCTTATGTGCTCAAAAAACCGTTACTGAATACTCGCTTTCTCCAAATTTTTCTGCTTTATACACGGTACTTAGTTGTTTCCCCCTGGTATCCTCGGTAAGCTACCCGTGACACGGTGTTTATACTTATTCGAAGTATGAAGCAATGTTCTGAGTGACGAGCGATATTTGTTTAATCTATGTAGGTTCATTACAGCGTTTGTAGAAACTTAAGTTACTCATTGAAGTGTTCCAGGGTGTCGTACTGCCGCTAGTCGAAATATTTCCGGACTCCAAAAACAACTGCACGAGATACGGACTTTAAATTCCGTGACAATATGGAGAATGCTTCAATTCAAGTGTTGCCGATAATTACTAAACCCTTGTTTTCCCATGTGTTTTTGTGCATCTTGTTTATATCTGAGGAAAATTAAGGGCATGGTATGGGCAATATGTAGATAAGGCAGATGGTTGGGCTAGTTGGTAACGAGCATCATGATTACTAGAGTAAACGGACAGGGACAAGAGAAAGAACAGGGGACCACGCTGTATATACCGTACGTAGACAATGTTCAGTGTAGCTATGTAGACTGCGTATGTAGATATGTTGCAGATGTAGTAGATATGTACTGTATGTATGTATGTATGTATGTATGTATGTATGTATGTATGTATGTATGTATGTATGTATGTATGTATGTATGTATGTATGTATGTATGTATGTATGTATGTATGTATGTAGACAACGTTCCAAATGACTGGGTTAAATTCGTCTCTTCCAATAGAATACAGAGCTGCGCTGTCATAGTTACAACTACAACTGAAGTCAACTTTTGTGAACATAGGGGGAACAATACGCCAAGTTTATTTGCGATGGTAAATGCGTGTTCATCAAATACAGCTTTTAAAAAACTGTAAGCAAGTATTCTAAAGTACCACGCTGCCGTTATTATAGCTAAGTTTTCCAATGTCCTAAAAGAACTCTGTGTTGCAAAAACTTTATAATTTGGCGAATAGACAGCATTCTATGTGCAATGCGTTGCCAAGTTTTAACGTTTCTGGCTCATGTAGAAGCGTTACGAATAATGATTGAACCCTGATTTTTTACTTTGTACTTTTTACTTGTTAGCATGGTGTAGTGACTAAAATAAAGGAAGCAGCTTCTTTATAGTTTGTGACTTTGAGGACCAGGTAACGTTTGATGTGTAAGTAAAATTCAGTATAAATGGTAATTGGGACTTTCGCAATAAATTACATATACAAGCACTCTATAGTGCGTTATAAGCCTGCCTAACGAGCCGGGCACAATTGAGCCCACTGCCTTGACAGAACTGAAAATGCCAACAAGAAAATATCTAGCGAAAATTGGTGGTACGCTATGAACACTCCCTGTGCGAAGTTAAATGAGATTGGATCAGAGCGTGTGATATGGCCACTTCCAGCTATGCTTCCCAGTGTCCCGACATACTGTTGGTAACAACAGGTTTATTAAACTAAATTATGGGGATTTACGTGCCAAAACCACGATCTGATTATGAGGCACGCCGTAGTGGGGGACTCCGGAAATTTGGAACACCTGGGGTTCTTTAACGTGCCCTAAATCTAAGTACACGGGTGTTTTCGCATTTCGCCCCCATCGAAATGCGGACAATAGATTTATAGTTCGTGGAAAGGGAAGATGGTTCATAGTAAGTGCGACAAAATGTTTACGTTCCGGGCCTAGTTATAAGTTTTGCAAATCCCCGCAGGGGCGTCTGCGCAAGCAGGCGTTTGGTGAGTTTCGCCCCCACGTACCCGAGCACAAGAGGGTTGGACCCTCCCGCGCTTAACCTTGCGTGGCTTAGCCGTTTCCGGGGAAAAGGGGATCCTGGAGGTTGAGCCGAAGCCGGGTGTTTGGACCTTTATGGCCCCCCGGCGGAGGCAACACACCTCTTTGGCCTCGGCTTCACGTAGACGGCACCCCCGGACTGACCCACCCGGGGGAAATCGGTAGTTGCCTTTTCCTATCTCTCTCTCCAATCTTCGTCTTTGTCTCTCGCCTTTTCATCTTTCCTGTCTTCTACTCTCTTCTATATTCCTTCCGATCTTCTTGGCAGCGAGGGTTAACCCTGTGTGAGTAGCCGACCTAGGTTATTTCATATTCGGTTATAGTGGTGACGTATGGCTGGCGTGCGCAGGACTTATTTTTATAAGACCTGTGGCGTCCCCTTGTTGGGCTCCACGGTGGGCGGCTGGCGTTACTGCCGAAAACTGCAAATTTTCTATGGATAGCTCCTTTCCTAAACTCTCTGATCGCCCTCAGAAACGAGGGCGCACCGAAGAAGTATTTAAATTTTTTGGCCATAACACTGAGAATTTTCCCCGATATCAAGTAATACACTGTGAGAAACCAGGAAAGACAACGAGAATGATCTCGCCTTTCCTCGTTTCCAAAAGTCTAACTCAGACAATTGGCCCAGGCTATAAGGCAACCATACTGGCAAGTGTCGACCTTCTTTTGGAACTTCACGACAAAAAGCAACATGAAAAACTATCTAACCTAGTGTCTCTCGGGGACATACCCATTTCAGTTACCCCACACCGCACCATGAACACCATCCGCGGTTTGATTTCCGATGATGATCTCATGGAGCTGACCGAAGCTGAACTTCTGGAAGAATGGAAAGAACAAAACGTAATCAATGTAATACGAATCAGAATGAGGCGTTATGGTAAAGAAATTTACACAAAGCATCTAATACTCACATTCGGTTCCAGTGTGCTGCCAGAAACCATCGAGGCAGGTTACATTAAACTCAGAGTAAGGCCGTTCATCCCCAACCCTCTCCGTTGCTTTAAATGCCAAAGATTTGGCCACAGTTCACAGAACTGCCGAGGCCGTCAGACTTGTGCAAAATGCAGTGCGAACGAACATCTCTCTGAATCATGTGAAAACTCTCTCCACTGGGTGAACTGTGATGCGGAGCACGCCGCATACTCGCGGTCGTGCCCTACCTGGAAAAGAGAAAAAGAAATAGTATCAATCAAAGTAAAGGAGAACATATCATTCAAGGAGGCACGTAGCGGGTATCATACCTGCACAAGAACACCTTTGCCGATGTGGCGCGTCCGAGGGCAGCGACACAACGGTTTCCGGCGGCTGTCCGGCTCACACGCGGTGAGCTGCCAGTGACGCCACCCGCCCCCTCGGCGGCTGCAGCTAACACTGCTCCGCCATCCCAGAACACGGGGCCATCAACCTCCTGGCTGGTGGCTTCCAGGGCCTCGTCCCTCTAGGCGAGGCCTTCTCGTCAAACCAACCGCTCGCAAGAGCGCGTGTCCAGCGCCTCGCAAGAGGCTATGGACACAACAACCAGCCAGACGGCGCCACTAGCGCCTAAGGAGCCGCGAGAGTCTCGCGATCGCTCCAAACAAGAAAAACACCGCATCACGGCGCCCGGAAAGGGCTCTGTGAAGTAACTCCTCTTTCTTAACACACAGCACAAAAACCACATTCAACATGGATACACAAATATTACAGTGGAATGTCCGAGGACTCCTCCACAATCTCGATGACGTGAAAGTACTCCTACATAAATATAATCCAAAGGTGCTGTGTGTCCAAGAAACACACCTCAAACACACGCAAACAAATTTTCTCCGACAATACGCCATTTTTCGTAAAGACCGCGATGACACAGTCGTGTCTTCCGGTGGTGTGGCTATTGTAGTCGACAGAGGTATTTCCTGCCGGGAACTAAAACTTCGTACGCCTCTAGAGGCAGTTGCTGTCCGAGGGGTGTTGTTTGACAAGCTCGTCACTGTCAGCTTTATATACATCCCTCCCAATTATGAACTACATAAAACCGAATTCCAAAACTATATAAATGAACTTACGGAGCCATACGTAATTGTCGGAGATTTCAATGCACATAACACTTTGTGGGGAGACTCACGTTGCGATGCGAGAGGTCGCCTAATTGAAAATTTTCCGTTTTCTTCAGGCGCATCATTACTTAAGAAGAAAGAGCCTACGTATTACAGCATTACACATAACACATATTCATCCGTTGACCTAAGTATAGCATCTAGTACACTAATGCACTACCTGGAGTGGTCCGTTCTCAAGAACCCCTTTGTCAGCGACCACTTCCCCATTATGCTAAGCTTAGCAGAACAAGATAGATGCTCGCCACACATTCCCCGTTGGAAGGTTGACTCGGCTAACTGGGAACTTTTCCGACAAATAACATATTTAGGCCGGGATGACATTGCCTCTTTTAACATAGACGACGCTGTGGCGTATATAACAGGTTTCATCATTCACGCTGCTGAAAGGTGCATACAACAAACTAATGGACTGGCTAATAAACGTCGCCTGCCTTGGTGGAATGATGAATGCCCAAAAGCACGTAAAAAACAAAACAAAGCCTGGGGATTGTTTCGCAACTCCCCAACAGTTGAAAACCTGATAAATTTTAAACAAGCAAAGTCACAGGGCAGAAGAACGCGTCGACGTGCAAAGAGAGAGAGTTGGGAAAGGTACATTTCCAGTATAAATTCATACACCGACGAAACAAAAGTCTGGAATAGGGTAAATAAACTAATAGGCCGGGAGTCACATCCTCTACCCTTAGTAAGTAGCCAAGGTGATAGCATGGAAGACCAGGCGAATTGTCTATGTGAACACTTTGAATATGTATCAAGTGAATCGCATTATACAGAAATTTTCCTGAAGTTCAAAGAACGCGAAGAGCGGCAGCCCCTTAACCGTAAAGGTTCTTCGAGTGAGGCTTACAATCGACCATTTAGCTTAGCCGAACTTAAAGCATCTCTCACTTGTTGCAACAACTCGGCACCAGGTGGCGATCGTATTATGTATGAAATGGTTAGATACCTACACCCTGAAACACTGAAAACACTCTTATCTCTTTTTAATGCCATGTGGGCGGCTGGGTGTATGCCGTCCTCATGGAAAGAAGCCATAGTCATCCCTATACTTAAACAAGGCAAAGACCCGTCCTTAGCCAGCAGCTACAGGCCAGTAGCTCTAACGAGCTTCCTGTGCAAGCTGTATGAAAAAATGATAACCCCGGCGTTTAATCAGTTTCCTAGAAAATAACAAAATACTAGACCCCTTCCAGTGTGGCTTCCGAGAAGGTAGGTCGACAATAGACCACCTTGTTCGCATCGAGGCAAAGATCAGAGATGCATTTATTCATAAACAGTTTTAGGAGCGAAACTCCTTATAGCGGCACCCGTTCCGTCCCCGTCGTCGTAGTAGTAATGTGTAACCAGTCTGAGAAAAATGAGAAAAAAATGTGGTGATCCCTCTTATATAGGAATCGGTATAGAACACGAAAGTGAAACGTGTCTTCACAGAAGTAGTGTAATGTTTATTGCACATTGATATAATGTCTATTGGTGTTTGTGGCTAAAGCGCCCTTAGGCGTTGATGCACCCACGCTGACGCCTGGTGGCACGTCTCCTCCATCACGACTACCAACGTCGATGACCATGAGCAACCGTCGTGCATATGGAAGCTGCACTACGCTGCACACGCTAGCACAACGCGAAAGACGAAGCACGTAACTGACACACTAATACAACGCGCAAGACAAAGCACGTAACTGAATCGTCACCGAGTCAAATCAAGCGCGTACAGCGCGTCGTAATTGCAGCCTCCGCGATAAACTTCAGAAACATTTTCAGAGCTAATTGCGGAGGCCACGCTCCGCTGTGCTGAGTACGGTGAACGCCACCTAGGTGGCGTTGGTAGTGCTTCTTGATGCCAGCGTCCCTTCGAATGCTGGCATCGAGGCGTCGTAGTGCTGAGACCACCGAAGCGTTCACTGTCGGTGCGCGTTAGTGTCATAATGCAGTACTTCTCTTTTCTGCTCGTAGGCGGCGGCACCGCCCCGAGCAAGAGCGCGGGTACACGGAGGAGTGTTAGATATATAAGGCGCGTCTGTGTAGCTCTCTGCAAATGCGTTTGTGGCGCAATGGGTTAAACGCTCGGCGATCTATCGTCGCGGACCGAGAGGTCGTGGGTTCGATTTCCAAATTTTGCATGTTTGTGGAACTTTTTCTTCTGGTTTCTTTCTTTGTATTATGTTCGTGTACATTGTAAGCTGACGTATTTCCGTGACGGAAATACGTCAGTGAAGTCTTGGTGGACCCGGCATAAAACACTTTCGTGTTAAAAAAATTCCGAAGTTGTGGCCGTAGCGCGGAATCGAACAGGGGCCCCTTGCTTCCGAGCGCGCGGCGTTAGCCCACTACGCCACGAAGCGGACATGGACACACGCACCACGATGGCAATAAATACCCAACATTAACAAAAAGCCGCGTTTCTAGCGCGTTTCTAACGCGCTTGTGCTAGCGCGTTACGGCCCGTGTAAGAAGCTGGTGTAAGACGCTGTGGCCTCTCCGCCTTACTAGAGAGTACTGCACGTTTCTAACGCGTTTGTGCTAGCGTCCCCTTAAGCGGGAGATCCGATGATTCCCTCCGGAGCTTCGCCCACTCATCATCATTCACCCCGTGGATATGCTGTGATTTTTTTTACTTTCTGTATTTATAGATTTAGAGAAAGCGTACGACACGACATGGCGCTTCGGAATTCTGCGAGATCTTTCTGCGATGCGGGTCCGCGGAAATATGTTAAACACAGTCGAAAGCTACTTGTCTAACCGCACGTTTCGCGTAAGAGTGGGCAATGTTTTATCTAGAACATTCACCCAGGAGGCTGGCGTGCCGCAAGGGGGTGTACTTAGTTGCACACTCTTCATTGTAAAAATGAACTCCCTGCATACAGTGATTCCACGCAGCATGTTTTATTCTGTGTACGTCGATGATGTACAGATAGGTTTCAAATCATGTAACATCGCTATCTGTGAACGACAGGTGCAGCTTGGATTAAACAAATTGTCTAAATGGGCGGATGTAAATGGGTTCAAAATAAACGCACAGAAAAGTACATGCATACTCTTCTCAAACAAAAGAGGCGTGACACCGGTACCAAATCTCACGATCAATCGAGAGGAACTATCCGTGAGCAGTGAACACAAATTCCTGGGCATAATTCTGGACTCTAAGCTTACCTTCATCCCCCATCTTAAATATCTGAAGACAAAGTGTCTGAAAACTATGAACCTTTTAAAAGTTCGCTCGCACACAACATGGGGTAGTGATCGAAAATGCCTCCTAAACTTGTACAACAGTCTTGTCCGCTCGCGCCTTGAATACGGAGCTATAGTTTATAACTCCGCAACGCCAAGTGCATTAAAAATACTAGACCCCATTCACCATTTGGGTATCCGCCTCGCGACCGGTGCTTTCGAACAGCCCGATCCAGACTCTCTATGTAGAGTCGAACCAGTGGTCACTCCATCTGCAGCGTCATATAGCAGTTTCGTATATTTTCTGACAGTACAAGCATACAACGAACATCCTTCTTATTCCACCATGAAGGATATGACCGCTGCTGCACTCTTCCATAACCGACCTGCATCGAGGAAACCGTTCTCTTTACGTGTAAGGAATCTTAGTGAGCAAATGGGTGTTCCAGTGCTTGAACATCGTCCTATGGCTCCTGCTAAATTGTTACCGCCGTGGCAGTGGCAGATCATAGAGTGCGACACATCGTTCGTAGAGGTCACGAAGGACGCTCCAGAGGCACACATTAAATGCATTTCCTAGAGCTTCAATCCAAGTACTTGTGTACAGAGTTTTACACAGACGCTTCTAGGTCACATGCCGGGGTTTATTATGCAGCCGTCGGCCCATCTTTCTCGGAATCCGGTGTACTCCACCCGGAAACAAGTATCTTTACGGCTGAGGCCTATGCCCTATTGTCAACTGTGAAGTATATAACGAAACAAAACTTCAAAACACAGTTATATTTACAGACTCTCTAAGCGTTGTGAAAGCCCTGATGTCACTCTGCAAACACAAAAATCCTGTACTCATTGAACTCTATTCCACTCTATGCAGAGCGTATATATCCTACCAGCATGTCGTTATATGCTGGGTGCCGGGCCATAGAGGCATTGAGGGTAATGTGCGAGCTGACCAAATGGCCACATAAGCTGCATTGCACACTAGTAATCATACAGTAGCTGTTCCTGCAACAGACTTGAAGCCTTTTTTGCGAAAGAAGCTACTAAGCCACTGGCAACACTTGTGGGACGCTGACACAAATAATAAACTTCACATGATTAAACCACAGTTAGGTTCTGGCCCTCAGCTACGAAACACGACGAATTGATGTCCTATTCTGTCGTCTCAGAATAGGACACACGTACGGCACCCACAATTTTTTGCTCACTGGTGATGAACCACCAACCTGCGGTAGATGTGGTGAGAGGCTGACCGTCCTCCACGTCCTGCTGGAGTGTCGGGAAGCCGAAACAGAGAGAAGAAAATATTTTCCGGTAGCATACCGCTATCATATCTCTCTTCATCCCATGATGTTTATTGGTGAAGAACCACTTTTAACGCCAAAGCAATCCTCGGCTTTTTGAACGATGTTGTGCTACATGCTATTAGCCCAATCAGTTCGTAGCGCATCCTCTCTCTAGAGGATGCCGCTGTGATAGTTTTTTTATAGCACATGCCTCCAGGCCCTTGTGGTTCAAGGGCTCTGTTTAGGCAGTAGTGCTTCCTGCCAATTACTGCATCTTAAATATTTTAAATATCGCATTGTTCTTTCTCAATGCATCCTTCTATTCATAGTACACCTCATTAGTCATTGCCATGATCTTAGTACATTTTATATTTTCCGCACTTTACAGCGATAATTGTTAGGCCCCTTTACAGCCACGTTTCATCTACTTCTCAGAATTCACCACTCCACTGCACACTCACAAACACTGGCATGGCGCTCTTTGGCCATAACTGGCCCTGCGCCATAAAACACCACACATCATCATACATTTTGCAAATAATTACTGAGCTGTCGTTTTCCTCCCTCATTTTTCATACGTCATAAGACGTTCATAGTAGGTTGCAGCGATGTCCTGGGTGAGCTAAACAAGACGATTGGTTTATATTTAGTGAAAATAAAGGGCGCGGTGTGGGTACTCTATAAGTAAACTAAAGACAGGGAAACTAATTATGATATTTGCAGTAAAGTACGCAAGCAAGGGTTCCGCAGCCTATGAATGTGTTTTACGAACAAAGCAGAATTTATCCCGCTGCCTGGGAAAACTGTTAACTCAACCGATATCAAATCTACAGAAATTTCAGAAGGCATGGGAGGTGGATGAGTGGGGAGGGAGTACACCATGTTAAACGTTATGGCGAAGTAACAGTGTGTTTAATGAATTACCGGCTTTAAAAAAAATTCCAACAAGACGTGCTCGGCAACTTTTTTTTTTAACTATGCGATAAAGGCGACGTAATTCAGGAAACTTAATCTTTTATTGAAACTGTGCGAAAGAAACAGCTTCGCTGGAAATTTGGTTGTAATTCTTCAAGATCGCACATATGTGCTGTCTTTTCTCTTGCTAATATTGCAAGTGATTTATGTTGATTGTAATTCATTTTGTATAACTTCGACAATACTGTTACCTTAACTAGCGATACATGTGTGCTGTATGTGGTAGGAGTATGTGTAGGAGTGTTAGCCCGCGCCACTCAGAACCATGGTGGGCGGATGTAGAACATCCTTTTTAGCCCGATGGCGTCACGATACACGTGATCTTGGGAGACACACTAACACTCCTAGGGCTAGATCTAGTAAACATAAATACCCAAGTTAGTGGACGAATTGATGGCCGCCGCCGTAGCACAATTGGTAGTGCAACGCACGCGTAATGCGGAGGTTGCGGGTTCAGCTCCCGCCGGCGACAAGTTATCTTTCGTCCACTTTCATATCCCTTTTCAATATTTTCTACATTCCAATTTCCACTACACTTAATTTCCCCGATGCTTTGCTGGTTTCGTTGTCTGTTGGCTTTATGTGGTTATGACTAATAAAATAGAGCCCCTCGGTTCCCATTCTTCTTTCGTATTTCATTACGAGGGTCTCGAACCTGAGAGCCTTGATGTCATTAGGTAGCATTCGAGGGTTTATTAGCCACGTGCCTGCTCTGCCAAGATCGTGTATCGTGACGCCATCGGGCGTAAAAGGCTGTTCCACATCCGCCCACCATGGTTCTGAGTGGCGCTGGCTAACACTCCTAGGGCTAGATCTAGTAAACATAAATACCCAAGTAAGTGGACGAATTGATGGCCGTCGCCGTAGCACAATTCGTAGTACAACGCAGCGTAATGCGGAGGTTGCGGGTTTCAGCTCCCGCCGGCGACAAGTTATCTTTTCGTCCACTTTCATTTCCCTTTTCTATATTTTCTACATTCCAATTTCAACTACACTTAATTTCCCCGATGCTTTGCTTGGCTTCGTTGTCTGTTGGCTTTATGTGGGTATGACTAATAAAAATAGAGCCCCTCGGTTCCCATTCTTCTTTCGTATTTCATTACGAGGGTCTCGAATCTGACAGCCTTGATGTCATTAGGTAGCATTCGAGGGTTTACTAGCCACGTGCCTGCTCCTCCAAGATCACGTGTATCGTGACGCCATCGGGCTTAAAAGGATGTTCCACATCCGCCCGCCATTGTTCTGAGTGGCACTGGCTAACACTCCTAGGGCTAGATCTAGTAAACATAAATACCCAAGTTAGTGGACGAATTGATGGCCGTCGCCGTAGCACAGTTGGTAGTGCAACGCACGCGTAATGCGGAGGTTGCGGGTTCGGCTCCCGCCGGTGATGATAAGTGGTTCTTGAGGGAAAGGGAAAGGTTGGCGCTATCTTCTGCAGCCCTTGAGGGAGCACGGCTCAGCGCCAACGTGACAAGTTATCTTTTCGTCCACTTTCCATTTCCCTTTTCTTCATTATTTTCTACATTCCAATTTCAACTACACTTACTTTCCCCGATGCTTTCCTTGGCTTCGTTGTCTGTTGGCTTTATGTGGTTATGGTATGGTATGGTAAAACTTTATTATTGTCCCTCGGAACGCGCGTCAGCACGTAGCGGGCCGCTCCCACGTCGGCACAGAAGGCCGAGCCTCTCTGCTGCATCGCGAGCCCGATGGACAGCCCATAGCTGTGCTTCAAGATCGGGGCTGCTTAGGGCAGCCTCCCATTTGGTTATGACTAATAAAATCGAGCCCCTCGGTTCCCATTCTTCTTTCGTTATTTAGACAATGTAATTGTGTTTTCGCCTTATTTGATAACCACCTCGAACGCCTCTCAGCGATTCTTGACGTGTTCCGCGCTTCAGTTGAGTTTGTCGATGTGCCGTTTTGGCAGTCACCGCATTACGATACTTGGCCATATTGTGGAGGCTGCCGGCGTACAACCTTATCCGGACAAGATTCGAACCATGACAGGCTTTCCTGTGCCCAAGTCTGCCAAAGATGTACGCAGCTTTGCGGGGCTCTGCTCCTTCTATTTTCGCCGGTTTGTGAAGAACGTTGCAGTGATTGCTAAACCGCTTACATATCTTAAACGATACACCCTATTTACCTGGCATCGTGCCCAAACCGCGGCTTTCTCCGAGTTTACCACCCTCCGCACAACGCCTCCCATTTTGGCCCACTTCGACCCATCAGGATTGATGCATTACAACCGCTATAGGGCCACATGCCCTTGGTGCGGTGGCATACCTACACTAATACATGTGACCTGGGAGTGTAGTAAGCACCCTCATAGGCCCACTAATAATATCTCAATGGAGCAGTGGAGGCACAGCTCACCCGTTCCGACTTGGCAGGACAAAAGTCCTTAATTAGCCAGGTCAGGCGGCGGCAGAGGCCAGTGGGGCCCTGGACTGAGGGGCTCCGACCACCGCTATACTTAAAATATTTTCAGCCAAATAAAGTTTCTATATATATATTGATGTGTTCGAAACTTTGTCTTAATCGCTCAGCGTAGATGAACTGTGGAACACGCTGAAAGACAAACTTTTTTGATCTACGGCGAAACGATATGTACCGTCGGGGGCTATGATGAAACGTAGCAGCAAAAGCAATCCATGGTTTACAAAAGCCATGCGTAGAGTCGTTGAAAAGAGACAACAGTTATACGCACGTTTCTAAAGAAATCCATCGCCCGAAAACAAGAATCAGTTACGAAAGATTACAAAATGATATGAATGCTTCGGTTAAAATAGCCAAATTTGCCTATTTTCAGTCCTTCGACTTGTGCATCCAAGACGCCCTAAAGAATTTTGGCAGTATATAAAAAAGTTGTCCGCAGTTTCACCTGAAAGGCGAAGCATTAATTGCGATAGCAAATTTGTAGAGAGCTATACGGAGTAATGATAGTAGCTTTTATCAACGGTATAAAACTTGGACATGCAGCAGCACCGGCAACACGCAGAACTGTTGTCGACGCCGTCGCGTTTGCCCGCGTTCGCACAAAATGCGTGCGGCGTGGTGACTGTTGGCGGAGCCTCTGATATAAATAGGCACTTGGTGCCGCAGCTAAAACGTCCCCTCCCTTCCCTCCCCCTCCCCCCCCCCCCCACGGCTTTCGTGCGTCAGAAGAAGGCGCGTTTGCTCTACATATATGGTGATTGTAAGGAGGAAAGAGACGCCTACTTCTGCAGCCCTTAAGGGAGCACGGCACAGAACGCTCGTTGTTCTCCGCCGTGCGTTCACTCCCCGTGAAAGCGCGCGTCCCTCGCGCCCTTTCACCCGCACATACAGCGTTCGGCGGCGCGCGGCGACGATTTCATCTCCATTGACGTCATACGGAACCTCACGGCGACGGCGACGGCGACGGCGACGCCGACGGCAGAAATCTGCTTGGAGTGTCCATATAATTGCTATCGTAATAAAAAATAGAAAGGATGACTTGGCCTTCCCACCACTCGATCATGACGGAATTATCGTTCACGATAACCTAGCTGGAGAAAGCCAAGTGCTTTAACGCGTTTTTCAGCTCGGTGTTTTCAACTGCTGAAATCAACATTAGCCCTGCCGAATGTCGCCCTGACTTTATCAGTGCTGAGCCCATGGCGGACGTTGTATTTGATCAGCACGGAATTGTGTCGCTTTTAGAAAGACTGTAAAAAACAGTGCCACTGGACCAGATGGCATACCCACGATCCTGCTCTCTTCTTGTGCGTTCTCTCTGTCAAAGTACCTGAAGATTCTTTCCACCGAGTCATTACAGGACGGATCTCTACCTGATGAATGGAAACTTGCAAACGTTGTGCCTATACATAAATCTGGACCTAGAAATATTGTTTCAAATTATCGATCAGTGTCTTTGACCAGTGTGATATGTAAAGTTTTAGAGCACGTGTTTTATACTAATATTATGAGCCATCTTAGTACATACTTATTATTAAATACCCATCAGCATGGTTTTCGCAGTGGTTACTCGTGTGTCACCCAGCTTACCGAATTCGTTCATGATTTAACAAGCGCACTGGATAAAGGGCATTCTGTTGACTGCATATTTCTTGACTTCCGCAAAGGATTTGATGTTGTGTCACATTCGTTATTAATAGAAACATTGTCTTGGTACAACATAAATGAGAATGTTAGATGGATAAAGGAGTATTTGAGCCTGAGGCGTCAGACAGTTGTTATCAACGGGAAACAGTCGCATGACGTTGATGTGACCTCGGGGGTGCCTCAAGGATCCGTCCCGGGTCCTTACTGTTCATAATTTACATGAACGACATTGTCACAGGTATTTCTTCACGCATGCGACTCTTCGCGGATGATTGTGCTTTGTATAGAATTATCAACGACCGGGATGACTGCGAAGCATTACAACAGGACTTGTGTACAGTAGCTCAATGGTGTGAGGATTGGGGAATGCATATTAATTTACAAAAGTCTGTACATATGTTTTCACTAAAAAAAAGCCTCCTCATGATTTCACGTATAACATTAACAGTAGCAAACTGCTCACAGTCTCAGAATTGAAATATCTTGGTGTATATTTGACCAGTGTATTGTCTTGGCACCACCATGTCGATTTAGTTACTGCCAAAGACTGCCGCGCTTTGGGCTTCCTGCGTAACGCCAAACATTTGCCTGTAAAAACCAAAGAACCGTTATATATCAAATGTTAGAAGCATACTTGAGTATGCTTGCACAGTCTGGGACCCGAAATCTCTACTTGACATACAAAGCTAGAAAGAGTTCAGAATTTGGCCGTTCGTTTCGTTTTTAAGACTATGGTAGGTTTTTCAGCGTATCGAGTGCGAAAAACGCTTTGTGCTGGGACCCACTTCAAAAACGTAGGGAAGTCGTTCGGTAGAACATTTTTCATAACATATTTCATTCAAGAACTGGAATTGACCGAACCCAATATATATTTAGCCCTGATTATGTGTTCGTCCGAAGAGACAGTTCGCTCAAAGTTAAAGAATACAGGTGGCGGACTGACCTGTTCAAAATGTCTTTCTTTCCCAAAACAATTTCTGAGCGGAACAAATTGCTTGAGGAGATAGTGTGCATAACATCAAATGATCATTTTCTTCCTTGCTGTAAAACTTTTGTTTAATAATTTTGTGTTTTTCCTATCTCAATGTTACTTTTTTCCGCCGCCTGTGCGCGGTAGTACTTTGTGCACCTTTTCCTTCAACCCCCCCCCCCCCCCACTGTAATGCCAGAAATGGCGCTGTGGGTACTGTGATAAATAAATAAATAAATAAAACGAAGTCCGCGCTGACGCGAGTGTTATGGAATAAGCGCTGTCTTGGCCCAACGTCAACGTCGAGCGAACTGCGTCATCGCTGATGCCAGCAGGCTACAGCCCGCATAAGGCGAAATTTATCAATTACGGAACGTGAATGTCTCGCTCTTGTATGGTCAGTTGCAAAATTTCGTCCTTATTTATTACAAATATATATTACAAATACCAACAGCGCCCGAGTTGGGCATTATCGTAGGGGGTTAATTACAAACATAAAGGTCAACGATTCAACTTCGCTAAAAACAGCATCATATCAGTTATGGTATTGAAAATACAGTCATCGTAATTAGAGAGAAACAACATCCAATACCAAAAACAACCGATTATAAAATTTGTCGCACAATGCATAAAAAGGTACACTGGAAATTGTCAAAAACAGATTCACGTAAAGTTCTCTATGGCAGACGAAAAATTGGCTGCAGACACTATCATCCGGGAGCAAATTCTATTCTGCAATTGTTCGCGAAAATAACGAAAACTTAAAGGCAATAATACGACTTTGGTAGGCCCTTATTTTCCTGGAATTGTCGCGTCTCTTAGACTGATATTGAGGTGGTATTAAATATATGTTCTTTTCGATTCCTGAGTTACCGCTGTTAATCATCTGTAAAAGCTTTAACCTGATTATTTTTTGCGTGTGGACAGTAACTTCCATCCCTGATTTTCCCTGATTTGCGAACCTCTAATTTTATTCGTAGATGCCCGTGACGAATCTTGCAGCCCTTTTCTGAACACGCTCTAACTTATCTTCAAGAACTTTTGGAAAGGGTCCCGTGCTGCGCAAGCGTATTAACACCGGCCTAATATTTGTAAGCTATAAAGTTTCCTTCAAAGGTTTGGGTGCATACTTAAAGTCCTCTGGAAAAGGTGAAAAAGGCGGCACGGCTTTAGCGCTTGTTAGGTCAATGTGGGATGTCTATTCTAATGCCGCCATAAAAGTGACGCCCAGGTATTTGACTTCATCAGCGCATTGCACTAAAACATTATTATAGAGAGTATGAACTAGACACCTTTTTCTTTTTGTTCGTAAACTGAACATAACACTTTGCTACGTTCAAATCCATCTTCCATTTAGAACACCAGGAACAAATTTTTTCGAGATGCGAAACGGCAACGCACTCATATTTGGTACATGACACAGGATGGTACACAACGCTATCATCCGCATACAGTTTGCTATTCGAAACAAAGCCTTCACTTAAATCATTGATAAATATGAGGAATAGCAACGGCCCAAAGAACGACCCTTGAGGCACACCTTATAAAACATTAACCGTTCTCGACGTGGCACCGTTCAGAACCACCTTTTTGCTGTCCTTTATATAAATAATCTTTAAGCCAACCGTAAAGTGAATCGGGGAGAAATGACAGTTTGTGCACAAGTAAGTTATGCGGGACTACGTCAAACGCCTTTCGAAAATCATAAAAACAGCATCTATCTGTGTACTGTTGTTCAAGCCGAGTGCAACGTCATCTATGAATTCAGTAAGTTGAGCGGTACAGGTTAATCTCATGCGAAATCCA
Organism: Dermacentor silvarum; assembly: GCF_013339745.2. NCBI lineage: Eukaryota > Metazoa > Arthropoda > Arachnida > Ixodida > Ixodidae > Dermacentor > Dermacentor silvarum. Next base: position 66,323,270 of record NC_051162.1, read on the forward strand.
TGCTGGGTCGGAATGAAAAAAATCATGGTCATGAAGATGCTTAATAAGACCAGAGTAAATAACGTGTTTTAGGGTTTTACAACAAACAGATGTCAATGACACCGGTCTGTAATTGCTAGCCAACACGACACCCACTTTTTAAATATAGGAGCTACATTGGCCAGTTTCCAGTCACTAGGTAATCTTTGAGAATTTATTGACTTCGTAAATAATTCCACTAATATAGGAGCAATACTGTGGGAACAACGCTTCAAGACGTGATTTCATATACCATCTGGACCATGAGCAGAATGAGGATTAATGTTGTACAACAGAGCCCTAACTCCAGCCTCATTGAAAACGATGTCCCGCATTTGAGGTAATTGTTCGTGTAATTCAGGTACCGGAGTATGATGACATGCTGTGAGGACGGAATGAAAATATTCGTTAAAGCAATCAGCTTTTTTGTGTCATCAGTTAACATATCATTTTCATGCCGGAGAGCCGGAACACCAACACTGTCTTTTCTTTTACTTTTGACATATCGCCATAACTCCTTAGGATTAGATCTTATTTTATCAGCTAGTGACGATAAGTATGTTCTTTTTGATGTCTTTAATTCGTGTTTCAAGTTTTTAGTTGGAGTTCTAAGCTTGTCATGTAAGTTCTGACTTGGTGCTATCTTGAAAGCCTTGTGTACTCCGGCCTTTTTTCTTATTGACAGACGCAGTTCTTTGTTAATCCAAGGTTTATCCATTCTACGTCTAGATGATACCACTCTTGAGGGAATGTATTTAGGGAGCAAAGACAGGAGTTTGTCTCTGAACAGAGCCCATGAGCTTTCTATGCTGCACTGGCTGCTGTAGTCTAGCAATACTAGCAGGAATAAGTTTAACTCTTCATCTATGCCATTATAATTCCCCTGTTCATACGCAAAAATCTTTCTCGAGCAATTCTTGCTAAATTGTAACTTCGTGCACACTATTGTTGCATTTACGACCTCATGATCACTTATTCCTGGTGCTGCCGTAATTTCTTGAAATAAATCATCATTGTTGCTAAACAACAAATCCGACGTATTGTCCCTAGCTGAACCGTAACGCGTTGGGAAATTTACAAACTGAGCAAATTCATTGTTTCGCGTTAGTTCAATGAAGGCCGAGTGAAGCACCGAGCAACTCGTCGCTGCAGGATAGCGGTCACGCCATACAACTTCAGGCATGTTAAAATTGCCCCCAAGTAGAATAGTTTCCGATAACAAGACCGACAGTGATCGTGCAAGGCTGCGAAATGGTTCTATGCTTGTTTAAGATGGTGGCCTGCAAAACGATCCCACCACAAGACTGTTACCACCGGAAACCAATATTCTCCACCAAATACATTCTGCAGAAACATCATCACAGTATAACGGTACACTTCTGATTCTGTCATCAGAAGTGTACCTCCTCATCAACATCATAAGTGTTCTCCTCCCTTGTGATTACGGTCTTTTCGATAAGCTATGTATTCGGATGGGAACATTTAACAATCTGTTATACCAGGGTCGAGCAACGATTCTGTCCCGATGACAATATCAGGTTGTGAAATGCGCAGTAGGCTAGATAATTCGCCTGTTTTATATCATCTCATCATCTCAGCCTACATTTTATGTCCACTGCAGGACGAAGGCTTCTCCCTGCGATCTCCAATTACCCCTGTCTTGCGCTAGCGTATTCCAACTTGCGCCTGCAAATTTCCTAACTCATCATCGCATCTGGTTTTCTGCCGACCTCGACTGCACTTCCCTTCTCTTGGTATCCATTCTGTAACCCTAATGGTCCACCGGTTATCCATCCTACGCATTACATGGCCTGCCCAGCTCCATTTCTTCCGCCTAATGTCAACTAGAATATCGGCTATCCCCGTTTGTTCACTGATCCACACCGCTCTCTTCCTGTCTCTTAACGTTAGTCCTAAGATTTTCGTTCCATCGCTCTTTTTGCGGTCCTTAACCTCTTCTCGAGCTGCCTTGTTAACCTCCAAGTTTCTGCCCCATATGTTAGCACCGGTAGAATGCAATGATTGTGCACTTTTCTCTTCAACGACAGTGGTAAGCTCCCAGTCAGGATTTGGTAATGCCTGCCGTATGCACTCCAACCCAATTTTATTCTTCTGTAAATTTCTTTCTCGTGATCACGGTCCCCTGTGAGTAATTGACCTAGATAAACGTACTCCTTTACAGACTCTAGAGGCTGACTAGCGATCCTGAATTCTTGTTCCCTTGCCAGGCTATTGAACATTATCTTTGTCTTCTGCATATTCATCTTCAACCCAATTCTTACACTTTCTCGATTAAGCTCCTCAATCATTTGTTGTAATTCGTCTCCATTGTTGCTGAATAGGACAATGTCATCTGCAAATCGAAGGATGCTGAGATATTCGCCGTTGATCCTCACTCCTAAGCCTTCCCAATCTAAGAGCTTGAATACTTCTTCTAAGCATGCAGTGAATAGCATTGGAGAGATTGTGCCTTGCCTGACCCCTTTCTTGATAGGTAACTTTCTACTTTTCTTGTGGAGAACCAAGGTAGGTGTCGAATCCTTGTAGATGTTTGCTAAGATATTCACGTATGCTCCTGTACTCCTTGATTACGCAATGCCTCTATGACTGCTGGTATCTCTACTGAATCAAATGCATTTTCATAATCTATGAAAGTCATGTAGAGAGGTTGATTGTACTCCGCAGATTTCTCGATTACCTGATTTATGACATGGATATGATCCACCGTAGAATATCCCTTCCTGAAGCCAGCCTGTTCTCTGGTTGGCTGAAGTGAAGTGTTGCCCTGATTCTATTGTAAATTATCTTGGTGAAGATTTATACAATACTGAAAGCAAGCTAATGGGTCTATAATTCTTCAGGCTCCTACAATTGATAACGATGACGGACAGGCGATCCGCCGTGTCTCTTCTGAGCCGCGGAGGCTCACGCTTTGTTTGCTACTGAATGTACTCTCGTACGGAATCTGTTGTACCATCGTAAATATAAGTCGTGCCCTCATAAGTCACCTTGTTGTACTTCAGCTTATATCTAGCTCCAGAGTTCTGTTCCCACGCATTAACAATCAGTTTGCTTCTACATCACCGAACCTGTTGCGAGTAGTCTTCACTTAGCGATATTCTGCTGCCCTTCAGTTTCGACGCCGCAGAAAGAAGGCGCTGTTTGTCCTTGAATAGTCAAAACTTCACAATAATGGCCTTGGTTTATCGTTATTACGCTTCCCCATCCTGTGAGCTCTATCAATTGTTGACGGTTCAACAGTAATACCCAGTTTTTCCGAGCAGACAGGTATAACCTTCCGTTCTGATGCATCCCATCTTTCCTTCTCATTCTCATCGTCTATGCCGAAAAACAGTAAATTATTCGTACGTAAATGATTTCAAGTTCGTCCTGATTAATCAATACGTTTCGCATAGCTTTTGAGTGCTGGTTATTTTGCGCCTGTACTTCTGCTCTGTCCTCAAGCGCAGACAAAACGGATCTTTATCTATTTAGCTGACCGTTCACTTTAGTTTCCGACCACCATGCTCTCTGCTGGCTCGCGTCTTTGAAAGATCCTACAGACAGACTCTCACGATGGGCGCTGTGCCTGCAAGAGTATACCTACACGGTCGTATACAAAACAGGGAGCCTGCACAAAGATGCCGATTTTTTGTACCGCTACTCTTTGGTCGACTGTGACTCTTCGCGCACTGAATCCCTCGATTATGTCTTTTCCGTGAGCCAGTTGCTTAACATCGCCGGTGAACAGCGTCAGGATGCCTACCTAAGAGAAATAATCGAGCGCCTGGAATCCTGTCCGAGCGACGCCTGTGTGCGCCTGTTCGTCCTCAAGGATGGTACCTTATATTGGCGTAACGTGTACCCTGACGGTCCTCAGATACTCCTAGTTATTCCATCGCAAGCTGCGCTTCACAGTTCATCGTGAGCTTCACGACGCCCCAACCCTTACCCACCTTGGTGTTACACGCACAGATGACACGTGCGTCGTCGCTTCGATTGGCCTGGCCTAGCCCGCTCAGAGCGGCGTTATGTCAGCGCCCGTGAGCACTGTCAACGCCGAACTAAACCGTTTGCGCTTACTTCTGGGTATCTTCAACCCATCAATGTCTCACCTCAGCTCTTCTTCTGTGTCGATTAGGAACTTCTCGGGCCCTTTCCTACATCTGCTACAGCTAACAAATGGGTTGCCGTCGCTACTCATTACGCGACGCGCTACGCAATGACACGAGCGCTGGCGACCAGCTGTGCTAAAGACGCGGTGGACATTCTGCTCAGTTATGTAATTTTAATACACGGTGCCCCACGTCAATCGCTGACTTCCGAGGCGTACCTTCTGTCAAAAGCCCTCGACGGTGTCCTGCGCTCCTGCTCCACGCAGCATCACCACGTCCTACCATCCCTAGACGAACGGGCTCACGAGTGCTTGAATCAGACCTTAACTGATATGCTTTCCAAGTACGTGTCGGCAGACCAGCGTGATTGGGACCTTGCACTGTCATACGTGACGTTCGCATATAATTCCCTCCGCTACGACACTGCTGGATACCTTTCATTTTACCTTTTGCACAGACGTGACTCAACCTTTACCGTTGGACATATTTATTCCTTACACTGCAACTTCGACTAGCGAATACGCACGCGACGCCATTGCCCGGGATTACTCGCGGCAGATAGCCCGTAGTAGACTTGCTGCTTCGCAATAGATTCAGAAGCGCCTTTACGACCAGCGACACCACGACGTTCGTCGTGGTGTCGCTGGTCGTAAAGGCGCTTCTGAAGGTCGCCAGCTATTGGAAGAGATTATTGGAAGAGACTTCCGTAGTATGACGAATAACGCGGCGCGCTCCTCAAAGGTTTGGTTGTCGGCGCTCACTAAAAACACCAAAGTAGCTCCAAGTGCCCTGGCGCTACTTTGGACCCACGCACGAGGTGTGGGCCTCTCTGAAAAACTCCTTCATCGCTACACGGGCCCATACCGTGTCCCCCGACGAATGACTGACGTCGTACAAGAATATGTCCGCCAGTACGCCTACATCTTCTGTTCGGTTGTCCGGCGACGTCGTCCACGTTTCGAGACTCAAGCATTACCACCTTTCCTCTGATGTAGGTCCTTCGTGGCGCCATGCCGGCGCTTCTGCCACGGGGCTTCATGCTACGTGCTATTCGAAGATGATGATGTTGACACTTCAATCTAGTGGGACGTGCCCATAGGTGGCCTCTGTCTGATCCGAGGATGACGACGTGCCTAGTTTGATCTCGGCTGGCTTCCATGTTGGCCGGTGCTAGCTACCATAGTAAATACAACTTTTCAATAGTTTCCCGACTGTGCTTCCATGTAACAATATTGTTTATGTTCTGGCCTTGATCAGGTGGTTTTCTAGAGCCTTTTCTGTCAGATGCTGTCCCTTCAGCTTCTTTCAGTTTCTATCGCAGGGGCTGCCATTTACAGCCAGCTTCGTGGTGAACGATGCAACATCCATTTCCAGCGCTAGAGCTAGAATTTCTTTCAGTGGATCTTCCTTCCCCTTCTCTTGCCCTTGGTCTGCGGAGTGAATGTGTGGTGTGCGGCTGCAACGTGACATTTTCTGCGTTCTTTCCCACTAGCCGCGGCTTCATGGACGTCAGCACAGTTCTGCATTTCACATCACATTGGGGGCGATGACTTACGGAGTCGCCAGCTATTGGAAGCGCCTCGCTTCCGTAGTATGACCAATAACGCGGCGCGCTCCTCAAAGGTTTGGTTGTCGGCGCTCACTAAAAACACCACGTGGGAGCCCTTCTGGACATTTCCGTCGGTACTCTCAAAACGAGGGAAACATTTTACTGTAAAAATCTTGGACAAACTGATAGCGCAGAATAGTTTACAGATGCTATAAATTTACCGAATACAGTGAACGCCGACTGCGTGTGATCGCCGCGATGGAGTCCCCCGAACTGGCTTCTTGCGTGAAAGGTTGGGAATCGCTGAGAGCAAGTTATGTGAAATATGTTCTTATGATGTGCTGTCTGTATAACCAAATGGTGTATAACAGAAGGAAGCCTCAATGCAGCCATCGCAGGGGTTCGCAGCGACCGACTGCGCGTCTGCATGCATGTACGCGCAAAATGTTTCGCTTTCGCTGCGAGTGTGTTTTCGCACCATGCTGTGAGCTTCAAGCCGCAGCATATGAGCATTTGACAATACACGAGCAACCATTGTTGCGTGGACGCTATCAGATCCGTTCGAAGATTATTTTCGTGAAAACTATAGGGACTTCGACGCCGATGGCGACTTGTGATGTGCCATCGCGACGATTCAATCTTTTTTCTGCTTAATTCTAGGACGTTTCAATATCAGTATTTCTCAACTTGCGTTGCACTGTATACTTATCGGTCTTCTCAGCTAGAAGTTTCCCGCTGCTTTTTTTTCTTAATCCAGTACATTCATTGTTTGGTACTAACACAAGGATGCCATACTTGTGTTAAATATGCTTTAAATATGCTTCTTACAGTTACCTTTACAATCCAGAGAACTTGCCAGTATCTAGCATCAACAAGTTCATGGACCAAACCTTCATGACATTAGCCGGCAGCGCGCGCGGGCGAGGGCCTCAGTGCGCACTTTCTGCTTCTTACCGAACATCACAGGCCCAATACCGTAGCAGAAATGTTCCTCGAGGAAGGGCTTGCTGCACACCAGAGTTGTAGCCGATGGTTGCTTGCCGGTTCAAAGTTTCGCGATCCAAGCTGCACGCAGCGTGTTGTTCGGCGGGTACGTGTGAACGCTGACACCAGAATCCGTTGAGTACGTCCGACATGGCGGCACCGACCAGTAGCCTACCATAGAGCTCTGCACGGGCCGGGCTCGGGCTTGAGGCCGCGGGCTCGGGCTTGAAGCCACGGGCCCGGGCCAGACTCGGGCCCGCTCATTAAAGGACTTAAGTAGGCCTTCGAGCACACGCAACCGTTATGCATTACATGCTTCAATGCATTGTGTGCCAAGCTGAAGTCACACGTGAAAAATGACTGTCATCATCATCAGCCTATATTTGTGTTCACTGCAGGACGAAGGCCTCTCCCTGCGATCTCCCATTAACCCTGTCTTGCAATAGGTGATTCCAATTTGGGCCTGCGAATTTTCTAACTTCATCACCCCACCTAGTTTCTGCCGTCCTAGACTGCGCTTCCCTTCTCTTCGTATCCATTCTGTAGCTCTAATGGTCCATCGGTTATCCATCCTACGTATTACATGGCCTGCCCAGCTTCATTTTTTCCGCCTAATGTCAACTAGAATATCGGTTATCCCTGTTCTCTGATCCACACCGCTCTCTTGACTGTATATCTTATCGAATGACTGTATATCTTATCGAAGAAAATAGTAAAACAGATGATGTTCTCATTTTAACAGCCGAGCTGTTTCAGCCGGGGGCAATGTGTCTGCTGAATCCAAAAAAAGTGTGCCGATCCTGGTAGCAGTGTAGAAAGGGTCCAAGCGCAATGGCACATACACCTGTGAACTAGCGAAGCTGAGCCTGGATAAGTCTAGCTAAGAATGGTGGGGACTACTTAAACTTAGTCAGTCATCGATAGGCAATTGATAGCCAATCAATAGCTAGTCGATAATTGATCAATAACCAATAAATTTCGAAAACTTTTGTAGGTGACTTGGTAGTGCTTAGCCTAGCCCAAATACGTGGCCAATATCTTGCGATAGAAAATCGAAAGCCAATAAATAGCTCATCGATAATCAATCAATTATAAATAAATTACGGGGAATGCTGAGGATGACTTGGTAGTACTTAGCCTAGCCCAAAAGCCAGGACTAGTTAGGTGCCCATCAGGTCCGCTGTCTCTTTAGCATTGCGCCTGCAGTGCTACGCTATTTTTTTTCCACAAAAACAAACAATGTTTCCGCGTAAGGAAAATAAATTATACAAAGAACCACTCCTCAAACCATTTCCATGTTACCGCTTTTGCGATTGCACTATTACCAGTGTCGATACTATTGCATTATTTTAGCGCTAAGGCCGGTTACTTTTGGCTTCAATGCATAAAACAGCCTTTTCCTCAAAAAGTTAACTGGAACGCCCATTCATTTCGTCGGACACATTGAAAATTAATATCTCGAAACTGGTTCAGTCCTGAGAATTCATTCGAAGTGGATACGCCTTGCGAACGCAGCGGCTATAATTCGTAGATTGAAAGATGTGCCGTAAAATGAATAATTAAAAAGTTAATTAGCGTAATTATGGTAAATATTCAATTACGCGTTTTGACAATTCATTAGGCCAGCCGCGTCAGAATTAGCTTGGAACTACATAAAACAATTATCCTCCTTAGAGCGTCGTCACATTACTGCGAACACAAGAAATCCTGAGATATGGTCAATTCCATACTTCAGGACACTCTATAAGCATCAGTCGTTAATACATAACCTACCATTCACTTTGAACAAATACAAAAATGTCCATAATTTCAGTAAGAAAGAACTCAGCCCATACGTTGTAGCTTGTAATATAACTTATGTGATTATTATTCTGCCTTCGTGTATGGCTCTGAGTATATAATGTACATCCTGTTTCGTTTTATTAGCAAATGTTAATCTGGTAAAATTCAGCCTCATGCTATGTTGTATAGCTGGTGTTGCCTTGTTTTGCATAGCTAGTATTGCTATTGTTTACTTTATGTAGGCTGCTGCTGCTGCTGATGATGATTGCTATTGTAGTGTGGTTTAAAATTCATTCTGTTAAAACTTTTCCTAATTCTCTTAACTCGCCGTGACGGAAATATTCTGTTTTTCCGTTCATAGCTATTTCATCCGTGAGGAATTCCAGCGACAGCTGGAAATGAATATATGTGAATTATTGTACATGTGCGCACACTGTTTGCTGACGTACTATTGCCTTGCGTGGTGTTACGGGTCACGTCAAGCTACGTATGTAGCTTTTAGTCCAAAATGACCGTCAAGCATGTAAATTGGAGAATAAATTGATTTGATTGATTTCGTCGGACACTTTGAAAATTATTATCTCGAAACTGGTTCAGTCCTGAGAATTCGTTCCAAGTGGATACGCCTTCGGACTCAGCGGCTATAATTCGTAGATTGAAAGATGTGCCGTAAAATAATTAATGAAAAAGTTAATTAGCGTAATTATGTTAATTCTTCAATTAGGCGTTCTGTTTTCTCTTGGAAGTAATGACCGCCTCATCGAGTAGTTTAGATCAAGGGTTATTATATAATTGTGCAATCTGCAACAGGCAATTTTTAAAATTTGGTTCAGCTAAAATAAAACACCCTGCATATTTGCATACTAAATGACATCATAGAACCATATCGTAGAAATCAAAGTAAGTGCATGGGCACCAGCGGAAAAATAGCAGCACAGGCAATGGGCCGGATTACTGATGTTCCCGTGGGATAAACAAAGATTTCGGCCTTTTATTGCTTATATACTGCAGCTGATTAAACCTCGAGAACGTGACTGAAAGATACGGTACAATCTGTAAGTAAAAAAAGATTTTTTTTCTCTTACAGGCCGGGCCTGGTCACGCACACGCGGGCCCTAGCTAAGCTTAGTAATGAACGCCCGGGCCCGGGTCGGGCCCGGGCTTGGAACCACGGGCACGGGTCGGGCCCGGGCTGGTCTCGGTCATGTACGCCCGGGCCCGGGCCGGGCTCGGGCTCTGTATTACGGGCCCGGGCTGGGCTCGGGCCTTGGAACGCGGGCCTGGGCCGGGCTCGGGCCGAAAAATCCGGCCCGTGCTGTGCTCTCCTACCATGTTGGACGCCTTCAAAGGCAGCTACTGCCTATCATAGGGCTTTCAAGCGTTGCTAAGCAGACACCCGAAGCGGGAAAACCGCCCCACTTAATTAGAACCGCAGGGCAGGGGGGCAATAAACTTTCGTGTTCAGCTCGCTTTGGCGCTTCCGAAGCAGCCGACGCGGCCGCTGTGTCCACGTGATCCCTCATTCACGTCATGCCGAACGCGGCGCCAGCTTTTCCAGTGATGGAGCTCGCCCCCAGTCACTTTTATAAAAGTGAAGGTGCACTGAGCAGCTATCTTTATTGTGGTTCTTCGGCAGGACTTATCATAATGCAGGTCACTCTTTTCCGATATTTCGGTGGCTTCTACGCGTAACTTGCGTTTAAGTTATGCGTTTATTTTTTAAAAGATGTGGCAGTTTTGCCCGAAACGCGAAGCATCGACTGAGACAGCAAATTAGCAGATAGCTATATGGAGTAAAATATGTTTTATCGGCCGTATAAACTTCTAACCATTCGCTTATTAACGAAATTAACTAGCATGGCATCACGTGTGCGCAGCTAAACATGAACACATCTCGCTCGATGACCGCGGAAACTCGCTGTCAAAACGCTGGAACTAGGAAGCGCAGTAGCAGCAGCAAGCCAATTGACCTTCGTTCTTCTCTGGCTTCAACGCAAAGGAAACGTCGAAATCGCAGCGCTACCGGCCCTCGGAATGGCGTACTTTGTCCACATCGCAAATCGCTCTGAAGATAAAGCCGCTCGGGCGGGCACTTTGTCCACGTCGCAGATCGCATTCGAGATACGGCAGCCGCGCGGCCGCGCCGTAAGCAGCAGTCGCCAGAGTAGAACCCCCCCCCCCCCGCCTCCCCCCCTCCCCACCTTGCTTAACGCGCGAAAAACAGCGCGCTTCCGCCCCGCCTTCATTATTCGCGCGCGCGAGACAGCCTCGAACTTCAGCTGACCCTCGCAAGCGTTCACTCGCACATGCAGCGTACGGGGAGCGGTGACGATGTTATCATGTTTGGTCTTTATACAGTACATCACGGCGGCGACGACGGCGGTGGCAGAAATGCGCTTGGAGTGTCCATATTGTTACGGGGAGGCAAATACAACAGGAAAACTTATTTACAGTATATTTACAAGGCGTTCAACCATATGGCCGAGAGCGTGCGCCAGATGATCAGCGTCTTCTTCATCGATGCTCCTCTAGATGAATCATACCGTGACATGACCCCCGGCTGCTCAATCATCGTCACGGTGCTTGCTACGATCCAGGCAGGTGGTAAGGTTTAAGGCGGGATACATGAACAACGTCAGTAGGTGATGAAACGGTTGGCGAGGAAGACTCGAGCGGGCCAATCTCATACGTGACGTCTGTTACACGGCGTAAGACACGGTAGGGTCCGGAGTACCGCGAAAGCAATTTTTCTGAGAGTCCAACACGCCGAGTCGGAGTCCATAGAAGCACAAGGGCACCCGAAGCATAGATAACGTCGCGATGACGGGAGTCGTAGCGGTGCTTCTGGTGGCCTTGCGATGTAGCAAGGCGACGGCGAGCAATTTGGCGTGCCTCATCAGCTCGGGAAATGGCATCACGAGCGTACTCAGTTGGCAAATGGACGGCATCGGGGATGATAGTGTCAAAAGGTAACGTTGGGTCGCGGCCAAACAGAAGATAAAAGGGTGAAAAACCAGCAGTATCATGACGGGAGGAATTGTAAGCGAATGTAACGAAGGGCAACGCAACATCCCAGTCTTGATGGTCAGATGAGACATACATAGAAAGCATGTCAGTAAGCGTCCGGTTGAAGCGCTCAGTCAAGCCATTAGTTTGCGGGTGGTAAGCCGTCGTAAATGTGTGTTTTGTCGCGCAGGAGCGAAGCATCATCGATAACTCTGGAGAGAAAGTAATGGCCACGGTCATGTGAGGAGTTGACAAGGGGCTCCGTGATATAAGATGGCATCGTGTAGCAAGAAGTCAGCGACGTCCGTAGCACAACTGGTAGGATAGCGCGTGTAATTACGTAGCGGGTGGAGTGGTCCGTAGCAACGGCAATCCTTGTTTCCAGAAGTAGAGGTCGGGAAAGAACCGAGGAGGTCAAGGCCACCTCGGAAGAACGGGTCAGATGGGACGTCAAGGGCTGAAGGAGGCCAGCAGGAGGCTTAGGTGTTTCTTTCGGCGTTGGCATGGTTTGCAAGCAGCAATGTAGCGACGAACGGAGCGGTAAAGACCGGGACAAAAGAAGCGACGCCGAACGCGATCGTAGGTCCGGGAAACTCCAAGGTGACCAGCGGTCGGGGCGTCATGTAGCTGGTCAAGCTACATGACGCCCCGACCGCTGGTCACGCTCAAGCGCAGATGCTCAAGCGCAGATGCTTAGGACCGAGCAACAGTTCGCGTCCGTCCGGGGGGCGTTGTAGCGATATAACGTGTCATCTTTAAGCACGAAGAGGCGAAGGAAGATCGGACGCTGCGGAATCCAGCTTCTGAATAAGTTCACTTAAAATGATATCACCGCTGTTCATCACGGATGTGGCTTAAAGCGGAGAGCGAGAGTACACATGCAGGCGTGTCATCCGAGGCTTCAGGCGGATCCACGGGATTGCGGGACAACACAGCATCCCGGTGCAATCGGCCAGATTTAGAAGAAACAGAGTAAGTGTAATCTTGGAGCCGGAGTGCTCAGCGACCAAGACGCCAGTGGGATCCATAAGAGACGAAAGCCAGCAAAGAGCGTGGGGATCGGTAGTCACGGTAAAATGCTGGCCATGTAAATAGGGGTGGAATTTGCCCACCGCCCAAACGAGAGCAAGACACTCCCGTTCTGTAATAGAGTAGTTCTGTTCGGCTAAGGAAAGGAGACAGCTGGCATAGACGACAACACGGGCTTGCCCATTCTGATGCTGGACTAAAGCAGCGCCGATTCCGTAGCCTCCCGCCTCGGTGCGGAGTTCTGTTGGAGCAGAGCTGTCGAAATGAGCCAGGACAGGCGGTGTATAGTGAGCGACGTGATGAGGGTAGAGAAGGCGGCAGCCTGTGCAGCACCCCAGCATTCCGACCTGCTCTCCAAATTGGAGGCAGGTCGGAATAGCAGCGTCACCTCCAGGAGCTGCAGCCGTTAGTTTCCCGAAGGAAAACGCCGGGATAAGACGGGGACGGGAAACGGCGTGTGGAGGTGACCGAGAACGGTCGTCGTGCGGAGGGCGAGCGGCTGTAATGGGCGGTGGTAGTAGTGGTCTCGGCAGATGTTTCTTGGTCAGGTTGGCTTGGTAGCTGGTGCTGGCTCGGGTGGACAGCGGAAGCTGGATGAGCTGGATCGAGAACACGAGGGCCAAGGAATTCGGCAATATCGTGAAATGTGTCCCACACGTCCACATCGAAAGCACGCAAATTGGCTTGTCGTCAGGCGTCCGCCACGCATTCGGATCGCGATAATTCGGAGTGGGGTAACGGCGTTGGAGAGGGTTGAAGGCGGCCGAAGGGTAACTGTCAGGGTGGTTCACAGAGCAGAAGGTTTGAAGGCCCACGTTTGCCAGTTCTTGACGAACAACGGATTGTATAAGGGATATCGTAGGTGGGGCATCACAGGGCTCTCCTTGCATTAAATGTGCAGTCGATGCGGCTTCGATTTCGCGTCGAACGATTCGGGTGATAGTCTCCGATGTTGAAGGCTGAGTCGGCATACGAACATCCTCACATGTTGATGTCGCTGCCGTGTTCGGAAGGCAGGCGAAATGGTGGGCGATACGTCGGCTTTTTGCATCTTCGAAGCGTCGGCATTCAGCAATAATCTCGTTGACTGTCGAAGAGTTTTAAACACAATCAGGTTAAACGCATCGTCCGCGATCCTTTCAGCAGGTGCGCAACCTTATCGGCTTCTGTCATCTTGGCGTCAACCTTCCGGCGAAGGGACAGCACATCTTGAACGTACGTCAAGGACGACTCGGTAGGCGTCTGCACACGCGAGGCAAGTTCTTGCTTGGCAGCACGCTGGCAGCCTGCAGGTTGGCCAAACAACTCGCGAAGTTTAGTCTTGCATACGCTCCAGCTTGTGAGCTCCTCTTCGTTGTTATCGAACCAGGCCTTCGCCGTTCCCTTTAGATAAAATATGACATTCGCCACACACGGTCGGGTCCCGCCTGTAATGTGCGCTTGCGCATTCGGGGAGTCGAATCCATTGTCGACGTCGTCGCCACCAGTGCCGCAAAAGGTCCCAGGGTCACGGGGTGGAGCCAGGACGACGGTTGGCATGGCGGCCGCCGCTGACGCAGTTTCACCGCTGGTGGACATGCCTAGAGTAATGACTTGGCGGCCGCTGCGGAGCTCCGTCTTGCGTTATACCCAGCACCTTCACCAAGATGTTACGGGGAGGCAAATACAAGGAAACGTATTTACATATATTTACAAGGCGATCAAGCGTTCAACCATATGGCCGAGAGCGCGTGCCAGATCATCAGCGTTTTCTTCATCGATGCTCCTCTAGATGGATCATACAGTGACAATATAATTGCTATCGTATAAAGCAAATGTATGTAAATTAAGGCAAATGTATGTAATTGTAATTATGTTGATAACGCATACCTTTATGTAGTAAAAATACTTTCCCCAAACGCAGAATATATATATAGATATTGTAATGAAGCAGAGGCGTCCCTGGGTATGTGCCGACTGAGGAGGAAGACGAGGGACCGTGCCGTGATCGCGAGCGAACCCGTGCTACAAACAGTCCTTGCAGTGCCTACCAGTACCTAGCGTTCTTACACGTTATCGACGACAATAAACCTCGTCGCATTTGGTGAGGTTGCTGAGATCCTTCGCCTCGTCCTGGAGTTTCGCACTCGAACCCTGCCAACACCAACACGATCGCCCTGCACTATGCCTGATCCAGCCACTTCGTTGCCTGCACCACCGGCTGCCACTGTCGTCTGCGCCGGCGTCCCTCTTCATCGCGATCCACCCATTTTCAGTGGGACCGCCGAACACGTGGAAGCCTGGCTCTCATCGTACGAAGTGTAAGTGCCCATAACAAATGGGACGACCAGGCTAAGCTGTCCTATGTGTCCTTCTACCTCGCCGACGTAGCCAAACTGTGGTTCTTCAACCACGAATCAGACTTTTCAAGCTGGTCAGCATTTAAGACCCTTTTTGCCGAAGTGTTTGATCGCCCCGCTGTGCGTAAGCTACGCGCTGAACAGCGTCTGCGCCAGCGCGCGCAGCAGCCTGGAGAGACATTCACCAGCTACATCGAGGATGTTCTGGATTTGTGCAAGCGGGTAAATCCCACCATGTCAGAGGTATATATATATATATATATACCTATATATACAAGGTACATAAGGATAACTTTGTGGTTATCTTCGATTTATTACCTCCGGTTGCCCAACCAATACTGTTTCGTAAATAAACCGAAAATAACTGTGAAACTGTGCTTCTCATACCTGTAAATACGTTTGGCCCATTGAAAAATTGCGGTCAGCATGGACGGTGGAGCATATTTCTTCACGCAGGTGGCAAGGTATGACTTGCGGCCGTCGGACAAGTAGCTGTGGCTATAGAGAAGGATATCCAAATTTCAAGGTCAGGAGCTTGATGGCACAGAGCTCGAGGAAGAGTAGGAAGAGTCTGAGGGGATCAGAAGGAGGTAGAAACAGCGCTAATCTGAGCATACTTGTGTTGCTCCAAAGCCATGTCGCTGCCCACTGGGGACCAAATGCTGAGAGGCAGGGACTGGTATAACACTGTCAGCTGGCTTTGGTTAAGGCGATATCGCGTTGACATTGGTGTGGTGGCGGCCAGAGTGACAGACTCGCATGCATAAATCTTGCAATCTTAGACACCATTTATCTAGTCAGCCAGAGGGGTCCTTCAGCGTCGACAACCAGCAAAGCGCATTGTGGACAGTACCTACATGAAGGACGGCCGTTGAGGTAAGGTTGAAACTTACCAAGGCCCCAGATTATGGGCCAAGCATTCATTATCGCTGACGAATAATTCACTGCGCTTTGATGAGGGTCCGGCTTGCGTATGGGACTGTGTACGCATCGAACCCAGATTTACGCTGAGCGAGAGCATCGCTAAGTTCAACACCACTGGCGTCGCTTTGTGCTTCGGTAGGAGCAGTAGGGTTAAAAGGACGCAGTATGTGGCTCTTGCTTTGCCCAGGCGGCGCTACGAAAATGGTGCTAAAGAGCCCCCTCTGTCCTGAACAGGGTAGTGCCAAGCTAGGTCGTCTGCTTCGGAAAGCACGTTACAATATGGACCCGCCACTTTTCGTCGTTTTGTACCACAGTCTGCAGCGAATATGGGGCGCCGAAGATTTTTTCAGGGTAGCACGCTACGTAAAAGCAAGAAATTATCCAACGCCGAATACGTGTACTCCCTTCAAGAAGTAAGCGGCGAAGTGCGGGGTCAATCGCAACTGAAGCGAGTCGCGTACGAAGTTGAACTTCAGGTAAAGTTTGCACGCTGCTAGATTCAGGCACATAAACGCGAGGAAATGCTTGCTATAAATGAATTCACAGCAGCGATAAGCAGACATCATGTGTACAGAACTGCGAGCGCACGACAGTACGCGTCGCGACGGCAGCGGTCTTTCAGCATGCCGCGAAATGGCAGGCCTGCAATCTTTGTTGACTGCATGCCGCTAGACAAGTAGTATGCCTGTGCAGTAGTAGCGGCCATCTGCCCCATTAGCAACTGATAAATAACTGATGCAATGCATATGAGCTCCCATGCAGTAACGTACGTGCGAATCGTGCTGCAACGCGGGCTCGTGCGCTGCTCGCTGATGTAGCTTTTAATAACAGCGTTCGAACATCGATGTGCTGTAATCAATACTACCTTACTGCGCTGCCTCAACGTGATGGCTTGAGATCAAGGATGAGCACATTTAACTCGCAAACCTGTGCTACTCGTAGTGGGGTAGCGAAGTTATCCAGCACGCCCGACACTCCGCTTCGTGAAGCCTTGAAAGAAAACGGTAGAACCATCTGATGTTGGGGTTCAGGCCTTCTTGCTCGTGGCAGCTCACGACGCAGCAGTATAATGACGGTGACGCTTTTTCGAGGCTGAGGTAGGAGTCTCCGGATTGGCGTCGCCGATTCCTTCTGCTTCCAGCATTACGTCTCACGGCACACGGAGAGTCCGTTTTCGTTAAACTAGGCTGCGGCCCGCTCGCAGCGTGGTCTCTGAAAAGTGACGAGCCTTTTCGCACTCGCAACAGGGCAGAAAAAAAGTGCGAATCGACGTAAACCTCTGGCTAGACACGTGCTTCGCCACAGCCAGGGCTCAATACTACACAATGGTACTATCCAGATATAACTTTTCTAGCCGCCACCAGGTGCCGCTACTATACCTCAAACTCCAGCACCAGACGCTCATTGGCGGTGAGGTTAGGAGACGACACACTTTCTTTCAGGCATCGTCACCAGCTACTTCAAGCCAAAATGTTCGAGTCACTCCGCAGAAGCTGACTCAAGAGAGCAATGATGGACACAATTCTGCGAATGAAGCTGCGAATATATGAACATAGGACAATGCTATGAACACAATGCTTTCAAGGACAATTCTATGAAAATTCGACTACTGCACCGAGCATCGTAGCGTCAGAAACAATAGCGTCATTGAATACCACTTGGCCAAGGATGGTTAGCTGTCTTGCACTTAGGTGGCATTTCTTCAAGTTCAGCTGAAGGCCGGCGCCATTTAGAAACGGTAAGACTTTCTCTGGCAAGTTGAGGTCGGTGCGGAAAGCAGCTCAATAATGGCCGCCTAATTTAGGTAACATGGGCACGTTTTCCACTTGGGGCCACGCAGAAGATTGTTTCATCATCAGCTCAAAAGTTGGATGGACGTACAAAAGCCAAAAGACATGTCTCGAAACTCGTATAAACCACCTGGTTAGATAAAAGGCAAGCGTTGCTTGCTATCGTAGGATGTCTGTCGTAGGGTGCCTAGATGCCAGCGCCTAAGCTGCTGGTGTTGAGCATCCTGCGACAAGCTTCTGCGCCGTTCGCAGCGGTCGTTCCGCTGATTACCCTCTTCGCTAGAGGTATATACCACTGTATGTTGTCATGTTCGTGTTCCGTCGCACGCTTGTTGATGAAAATCATCAACATCAGCTACACCTCCCGGTCGGACCGGATCTGGCAGGTGATCGTATTTTTCGGGCTCTGGTTGGGTCCAGGTATCCACCGGGCTTTGAAACATGAGCCTGGGCTCGGGCGGGTAAACTTTTACAAGTTCCTGTCCCGGATTGAAAATCACGGCTCATGCATGCTCTTCTCTGTAGGTATGGTTTGCATTGCCTTAATTATTTAATTGAAATTTAGTTGCTAAGATGAATACACCAAACTACTTCAAAGAACTTAATAGACCCGCCGTGGTTGCTCAGTGGCTATGGTGTTGGGCTGCTGAGAACGAGGTCGCGGGATCGAATCCCGGCCACGGCAGCCGCATTTCAATGGGGGCGAAATGCGAAAACACCCGTGTACTTAGATTTAGGTGCACGTTAACGAACCCCAGGTGGTCCAAATTTCCGGAGTCCCCCACTACGGCGTGCCTCATAGTAAGATCGTGGTTTGGCACGTAAAAACCCAGAATTTAATTTTTTAATAAGAATTTATTACTATAACTACCTCTAACTTCTTACTCATACATCTGCTATTAATTCAGTGCCTCTCCCAGAATGTATAATTGTTAAGAGCCTTACACGATTTGAACATGCCGCCATGCCATTTAGGAGCAATGCCACCGTTCCCGCACAGCACTCTTGTGGCACATTTAAAGCCAGCGCCTGCAGCAGTAGCGTTATGGTGATGTGCCCCCATTGGGTTTTACGTATATAGTGCCACGGCGCTAGGAACGGGGCTGCGCCCAACGAAAACGCCGTGTCTCTTGGGGATCACGAGGGATATAGCGATCAAGAGGAACTGGTGATCACGAAGGATAAAGAGCACCGCCCCACAGATAAACAAAGTTAACAAACACTTAAACAAACATTACTTCCTCCTACTTCCATCGTGAGGCGCCACCGAAATGGTTCTCCCCGACACCGTAAGCAGGAGTGAACGCTAACTTTCGGGAGAGATTAGGAAAGGACAATGGGACAGGATGGTGAACGGTTGGATTTGCCGCATCTGGCTGGCATTGAAAAACATAGAGGAGGCAACATGGCACTAACTACATCGAATTGCGCTTAAACTTGAACTTTTAGTGCGAAAGTTAAATTAGCTGTAAACAAGTCTCATCATCGCTGTTCCCTTTATTGATTTCACTAAGGCGCTCGATACAATTAAGCACCTCATCCTAGTATATAACTAGAATCTTATGGCATTTCTCGCCCATCCTTGCAGCTAATTCGTGACTACCAGACCGACAACACATAGTCCTAGTGACTAGTTCCTTCTCTTCACCTAAATTATTAATAGAGGCGTTCCCTAGAAATCAACAGTTGGGACATTGCTATTTTATTATTGAATAATCATTTGCCACAATATTAACGCACGCCTGCTGCCTTCTTTATACGGATGGCACAACCATTTTCGTATCGGAAAAAATTTCCTCACACTACAAAACACAGTGAACAATGATCTTGCTAATGTCATTCATGGTGCATTAGAAACATATTGTCACCTGTAGTAGTGGGAATAGGGCAAGCGCAGAGGCGCAAGAAGAACGAAGTGCGCGTGCTAACCGCTCCGCTCGATGGTTAGCTCTCGCCGCCATTTTCTCCAGAGCCCAGCTGCTCATAAAAACGTCGTTAGCCCCCTTTGAAGGCGCGTGGCAAAGTGGTGGAGGTGCTGGGTACTTCTCACTCATGCCGCAGACTCCTCCTGGAGGGAAGCACCAGCCCTGTGTTAGTCGATACTCCCGTCCATCGGACCAGCCGCAGGATCCGGGGACTGCCTCCTGAAGATACTGAAGACACCGCAGTGCTTCAGACTACCCAACCGGTATGGAACGTTCAGTGACGAATCGGTATACGCTTCAAAATCCACTGGTGCCGAAGTCGTTCCATGGCGACGTCTTCGAAGACGTCGAAGACTGGATGGCCGACTTCGAGCGCGTGGCCGAATGCAACGAATGGGATGACGCGACTAAACGTAGGAATGTCTACTTTTGCCTGGAGGACGGCGCGCGTACATGGTTTCAAAACCGTGAGGAGCAACTGACGTCGTGGCGCGACTTCCGTCGTCAGCTACTAGACACCTACGCCAGTCCGATCGCCGCGACGACGCCGAACGAGCAATCCAGGCCCGAGTCCAGCTTCCCAACGAAAGCGTTACTGCGTTCGTCGAAGATATGACGCGCCTCTTCAGACGAGCAGACCCTGGAATGACCGAGGACAAGAAGCTGCGTCACTGATGCGAGGGGTGAAGGAGCAACTCTTCGCTGGTCTGGTGCGCATCCTCCCAAGACTGTCGCCCCAATTTTTAGCCGAGGCTGTAAGTATGGAAAAGATGCTTCAGCATCGCTCGAACTTTTATGATCGGCAAGTGAACGCGAGTACTGACATTTTGACGGCCATTGGAAACAATAATGACAACCTTCGCGAACTCATCCGCACCGTTGTGCGCGAAGAACTAATGAAGGTTTATGGCACGCCACAAGCCACGGTGAGCTCCATTGCGAGTGTTGTAAAAGATGAAGTCAACCAAGCACTCCGGTCCAACTTTCCTTTGCTAACACCGCGCCTGTACCTTCTGTACACCACCGTCGACCTACGCAGAAGTGTTGAGACAGCCTGCTTCGTCCCCGCCGCTGTTTGTCCAGGCCGCTCATCCGGTTGCACTTCCACCAGCCCCACCGTGTCGTACATCGAGGAACGACGCACGCCTCCACCGTTTCACCATGCCGCTCCTCCGATTGTGCTTCTGCAGGAGCAACCAGTACATTACGCCGACGATCGACGCATGTCCCCTCGGAAGTCAGATGTTTGCGCACTCCGGATCGCCGTCCTCTGTGCTTCCACTGTGGTGAGGCAGATCATTTGTACCGCCAGTGCCCATACCGACGCCTTGGGTTGCGGGGCTTTTCCGTCTACTCGCCACCACCCCGACTGGCCAACGACCTCGGGACATTGAAGATTATCTCGCTCAGCAACGCATGCCACCGCCTACCGGGCGGCAGTCGCGCTCGCCGTCGCCAAGGCGATTTTCACCATCGCCTCAGCGGTATTCGAGCCGACGGTCGCCAAGTCCCGCCGGGAAAACTAACTCCAGACCTTTGGGGGCGAGGCCGCTGGCAGTCGACGCGCTGAAGACCTCCGATCGACGCGAGTAACGAAGGGTACCGGACCGACATCAACTGCAGCTGAACGGAATGACCGGCTTTCGCTCGACATACCTGTGGTGATTGACGGTTATGCGGTTAGCGCTTTAGTGGATACCGGAGCGGACATTCTATATTAAGCGGGAAGATGGCGACGTTGCTGAAGAAAGTAATTACACCTTGGCATGGTTCGCAGATTCGTACGGCTGGTGGTCACGTCGTTACCACTGGGAACCTGCACGGCAAGAGTTCGGATTCGAGGATCGACATTCGTGGCGAGTTGCCTTGTCTTACGAGAATGCTCCCGCGACGTCATTCTCGGAGTTGACTTCCTGCAGGAATACGGCGCTGTTATTGACTTACGGGGAGGTGTAGTCACGTTCTCAGCCGACCAAGCAATCGACACAAACGCGACAAACGACGTGACGACGCGCTACGTGTTTCCGCCGAAAGTGTTACGCTTCCTCCACGAGCCAGTGTTCTAGTCGAAGTGATGTGCGGTGGATTGCGCGAAGGTGGAGTGGTCGCAGAAAGTAACTTAGCGTATCTACTGACGCAAGGTGTTTGTGCGGCCGAAGTGTGCTACAGCTTCGGGATGGCCGATCTAAGTTGCTAGTCACCAACTTTAGTAACGAGCATCGACACCTTTTCCGCGGTACTTCCATAGCGTTTGCCGAAGAAATAGAACACGTTGCTGAATGTTTTGCCCTGAACCAGTGAGGATGGCTGACAAGGCACTGGGCAACGTCGACATTAATTCAGAGTTGTCTCAAGACAAACAGGCAGCACTGCACGCGCTCTTGCTCGAATTCAGGGCATGCTTCGCAAGCTCGTCTAAGGTGCGCCAGACTTCAGTTACAAGGCACAGGATCATCACATGCGACGACGCACGCCCGATACGCCAGCAGCCCTACCGCGTGTCGGCAAAGGAACGCGAAGCGATTCGTACGCAAGTACAAGAGATGCTTGAAGACGGCGTGATCGAACCTTCCAACAGCTCATGGTCGTCTCCGGTCGTTCTTGTCAAAAAGAAAGACGGAACGCTACGCTTTTGCGTCGACTACCGGAAGCTCAACAACGTAACTAAAAAGGACGTGTACCCACTGCCACGTATCGACGACTCGTTAGATCGACTGCGGCGTGCCCAGTACTTTTCGTCACTCGACTTGAAAAGTGGATACTGGCAGATCGAGGTAGACGAACGAGACCGCGAGAAAACTGCCTTTGTGACTCCCGACGGCCTTTACGAATTTCGAGTGCTCCCTTTCGGTTTGTTCAGCCCCAGCTACTTTCCAGCGAATGATGGATACTGTCCTCGCTGGATTGAAGTGGCAGACTTGCCTTGTGTATCTTGACGACGTAGTTGTCTTTTCTGAAACATTTGAGCAACATCTTCATCGCCTGCGGCATGTGCTAGAAGCGCTCCGATCGGCTGATCTCACGCTTAAACCTGAAAAGTGCCACTTCGGTTATGAAGAGCTCAAGTTTCTTGGACACGTCGTCAGCGCCAAAGGAGTTCGACCCGATCCAGAAAAACTTGCCGCTGTGGCAGCTTTTCCTCCTCCTGCCGACAAGAAGGCCGTCCGACGCTTCCTGGGCTTGTGTGCGTATTATCGCCGCTTCATTGACAACTTCTCGAAGATTGCGGAACCCCTGACTCGCCTTACCAGGGATGACACGCCATTTACCTGGACGCATGAGCAACAGACGGCCTTCGCTGACCTACGACAACGCATGCAGTCAGCATCCGTCCTGGCACATTTCGACGAAGAGGCTGACACCGAGGTGCATACTGACGCCAGTAACATCGGTCTTGGCGCAGTACTCGTCCAACGTCAAGACGGCATTGAAAGAGTAATTGCTTATGCTAGCCGCTCGCTGTCCCGTGCCGAGGCGAACTACTCTACTACAGAAAAGTGTCTCGCGGTCGTCTGGGCTATCACGAAGTTTCGCCCTTATCTCTCGGCCGCCCCTTCAAAGTGGTGACAGACCACCATGCTCTATGTTGGTTGGCGAACATACGCGATCCTTCAGGACGAACTGGCACGTGGAGCTTGCGGCTACAGGAATTTGACGTCACCTATAGTTTATAAGTTCTGTCCGCAGCACGAAAGACGCCGACACTTGTCGCGTGCTCCCGCCGAATCTGCAGTCGACAGTCAGAGGACGCGAACGGCTTCCTGGGCCCCTCACTCGTCGGACTTGGTCAGATGGCAGCGTGCGACGCTGAAATTCGACCTCTAATCGACCACTTAGAGGGCCGTCAACAACCATACCACGCCCTCTACGTCGCTTCTTGACTCCTTGCTGTCTACGAACCATGTGCTGTACAGAAGAACGCCCGCCCAATGACCGAGCCTACTCCTAGTAGTTCCCAGGACTCGGGACGATATTCTTTTCGCTTGCCACGACGAGCCTACATTGGCCCTCCTCCCTCACGAACGCTTGCTAGATGCGCGAGATGTATTACTGGCCCGGCTGTCGGCAAGCGTAAAACAGTATGTTAAAGGCTGTCGTGAATGTCAGCGGCGAAAGCACCACTCCTTAACCCGCCGGGTATTGCAACCCATCGAACCACCTCATAAGCCATTCAACCAAGTCGGCTTGGACATCTTGGGCCGTTTCCTCTATCAACCGACGGCCACAAGTGGGTGATTGTCGCCACTGACTATTTACCCGGGATGCTGGAACAGAAGGCGCTCCCACGAGCCCGGCTTCTGAGGTGCGCATTTCTTCATGTGTCACATTGTCTGCGCCATGGGCCCCATCCTTGTTTATCACGACAGAGGAACCGGCGTTCACGGCACACGGCTCATGGACGAAATTTTTCAACTAAGCAACACCAGGCATCGAAGACGACCGCTTACCATCCGCAGTCCAACGGCCTTACGTAGCGACTAAACAGACCATCACAGACATGATCTCTATGTACATCGACTCCAGCACAAACATGGTATCGTATCCTGCCTTATTGCCTTCGCGTATAATACCGCCGTAACAAGAACAACGCGCTTCACACCATTTCGCCTCGTCTACGGCCGCGAAGTACAGACTATGCTGGACGCTAGCTTCCGTGCCACGAACTCCGAGCACCTAACTACTGACGCCGAAGAATTTGCTCAGCGCGCTGAGGAGGCTCGCCAGCTCGCGCGCTGCACATCGGTGACAGCAAGTCTCAATGCACGGCGCTATAACATCCGTCACCGCAAGTGCGCTACAGTCCCGGAGACCAAGTGTTTGGGACCCCTGTTCGCCGCCGGGCCTTTCTGAAAAGTTGCTCAGCCGGTATTTTGGCCCTACAAGTGCTGCGCCGCATTAGTGACGTGAACTATGATCCGTTCCAGACAGTGCGGCGCAAACACGGCGTAGACACCACCTAGCCCTGACTTCGTTCACGTCGTACGCATGAAGCCCTAGTTGCGCGTTCGTGATTTTTACGCTCCCATGTGCACCCTATGCGCTTACCTCTCTGTTTCTAGAGACGTAGAGAACTGTTTCTAGCTACGCTGCTGTAGCTATCACTGTTTCTGTGCTCGAGCATTTTCATTGAGCGTGTTTTTTTGTTTTTTTTTTGTTTTTTGTTGTTGTTTTTTTCCCCTTTCCCACACCACTTTTTGAGCTCGAGGCGATGCTCTTTCCGAGGAAGGGGGGAATGTCACCTGTAGTAGTGGGAATAGGGCAAGCGCAGAGGCGCAAGAAGAACGAAGTGCGCGTGCTAACCGCTCCGCTCGATGGTTAGCTCTCGCCGCCATTTTCTCCAGAGCCCAGCTGCTCATAAATAAACGTCGTTAGCCCCCTTTGAAGGCGCGTGGCAATTATAATCAATCTTTCCAAGACAACATTTATTTATTTTTCCCGCCCACATTATTCATAGATTCATAGTTGTATCAGTTAGCAATGCAATAATTACGCGATCTGGACCAAACAATTTAGGCTTTCTATTACATGAGCACCTTAAGTCACCGCCATGCTTTTCTCTTATTCTAAAAATTTTGGCATTCACGCCATTATGAAATCACGCTCCTTTTTCCACTAAGTATTCTCTAGTCTTTGTATTACGCGTATTTTCACAGTCCTTTCATACTGCCTATCATCATGGGTAGTACATACTCACGCACCTCCACCAACGGAGCTTTACAAAAGCAAGCGGTACGATTGATGACATTTCAAAGTTTTCACCTCGCTCTGCTTCCATTTTTCGTTCCCTAAACTCTCCCTTTTCGCATGTTTTCAGTCATGAGGTTCTGTAACGCTGGTTACTCCTCTTAATACAGAATTAAGCGATTATTTTTCTAAGGGTTTTTCAATCCACCTTATTACATAGTTAGTCCTAATTGATTCTTCAGCTTCTTAAATATTATAATTAGATGAAAAGTGTCAATGAAAGAATTGTAGAGGAAAATGAAAAACTCCTGATAAAGCTTTCTGTTGCTCAATACGTGCCACATAAAGGTGTTTTTTTTGAGCATGAAAGCCGCCCTCGAATGCATGGAAAATTGCGGCGCGACTGGCCGCTCGAGGAACTTTGGCGGCTTATGATATCCCTAATAAAAATCGGGCACTCGGTTTCCTTTCTCCTCGTTCATTGCATAGCGAACCCCCATGCTACCTGAAGGCAGCATTGGTGCCTTCAGGTAGCATGTGTGGGTTTATTAACTAGTTGTCTTCAAACCCTCCCCCCCCCAAAAAAAAACAAGAAAAGATACGTACACGTGACGCCTGCGGCAGAAGGGAATCCGCCGTCAAGGCCGTGAGTGGCAGCGCTGGATAACACTCCCAGGCTTAGTTCTTGCAGATAAATACAAACACCTCATAAAGTGGATGGGAAAACGGCGCCGCTCTAGCTTAATTGGTATCAGCATCGAACGCGTAATGCGAAGACTTGGGTTCGTGCCCCACCAGGGGCCAGGTGGTTTATCCACTTTGGTTTTGATAAATTCATCGTTTCTTTACCTCAGTTAATAAGTACAAGTAATTTCCTCTATGCTGTCCTTGGTGTGCTTGTTGGCTTCTTATGGTATTACCACATACGGGTAGTTTCATTAAACACTTTCAAAAATTTTTAAAGGATGCCTGTGGCAAATGTGGCAATTATAATTCGAGAGCTGGTCTACTCGAAGAGGCGGACATTGCTTGCAGAAAAAGGAACATGTAAATGCGACTAATTAACAAACAATCACTAAATATTTTAACTAATTACCATCTGGCCCTATTGCAATTTACAAATTCTAGCCGTGGAGTTCGCAAGGCGGATCCACTTCGAACAATTTCTGAGCATGACACCAGTTTCGAGATAATAATTACCAAACTTTGCGGAGTAATGGCTGGGCTTCCACTTACTTTCTTAATAAAACGACGTTTTATGCATTTTTGTCAAATGTCAACGAAGAGCCGCCAGAAATGCAATCTTCAGGAAATCCGAAATCATAAAGCTAATTCTCCTTGCGTCTTTTTCTTATTATTTGCCACTTCTCCCATACTTTGGATCGCTCGCTGCTCCTGTGTCCGATTATATACAAGGAATTGAGCTACTGGCTCTGCGTCATTGATTAGGCGGCCGAATAAAGAACTTGGCCCACTGGGTACGTGCAACTGGTCATGTAACAAAGTGCATGTGAACATTCTAATAAATAGAGCTACTCATTGCATTTATCAAGACACTAACACAAGCTTTATAATAATTGTGCTTCTCATAAAGCACGCAATATCGAAGTATATTTCTCATGATAATTTGGATTGGATTGTTGGCGCTTTAACGCAGCAGCAAGTTCCGATCTTCATATTGTGCAATGAACGCGAATTCACCTCTGTCTTTTTTTCCTTTTTCAGATAGTGGCATTTGTACTGTGTGGGTCCCACAAAACGCTGTCCACCTAGAACACACTGAATGCATAAGTGCATTTAAATCGCAGTGCCAGGGTACCGACAGCTGTCTAAGTAAACGGCAGTCGTGAGTTCTGGAATACATTTTAAGCCCCGGAATGAGACTATTGAGTGATTTATTTGAATATAAAACGCTTAACAAGCCCTCAATCTTTTCTGTCATTGCTTATTTCTCATTTTGCAGCCTGCAAACAATACTGTAGAAACCTGGATTTTTCCGTTTTTGTATGTGTCGACGGCAACATTCAAAACATTACCAATCGCATTTTCAAGATCACGTGCCGGTTCGGACATTACGACACTCGCGTAGCTCCTGGCTATTTCACCACCACATGCTATACTTTAAACTGCAGCTCTTACGGCCCAACCACTGGTATGCTTCGGCACGCTTTGACGCACGCCGACGAGCGAACGCGTCGGTTGGAGGAAAGGGGCCCGCCGCACAGGACACAAGCTCTGACGCGCGCACACGCTCGTTCCTCGGCTGCAGCGCACTGTTGCTTGACAATTTTGTCTTCAACCGTCCGAGTCCAGCCTAAAACAGCCTGCTGTATACTGAGCTCAAATAATAAGTTAGTGATCTGTATTCTCTTTTAGATAAAAAAAATACGTTTGATTAATGAATGTACGCGTGCCGCAATAGTTTCTTTTTACCTTTGAAATAAAAACAGCGCACATGATATCGATATCAGCGCTCGCTACCCGCGTCGTCGTCTGTCTACAAGATCGCTTTGCTAACACCTGCACGACCATGCCTTATCATATCAAAAAGTGTCGTACGATTTCGTTTTAAGACCTCATTGCACAGCCAACAATGTAAGAATTAGGTGTGCAAAGTATAATGGAAAAATCTGCATTACAAATATAATTATGATTGTTGGTGTATGAACGAAAGGCTAAAAGGTAGGTTCTGAGAAATCAGCAAAAAAAGAATTTCAACACCTGTAGCACTCACCACAGAACATCTACAACAGCTGAAATTTACGAAATTTGTAGCTTGTCCTCTCCTGATCCTTGTTTCTGTCTAATCTTGCCCGTAAAGCCCCTAATTTCGCATCGGAGTGCCTTCACATTGAGCGGAATTGAGTGTATTGCTAGAAAAGTTTTCACTGACTGTGTAAAGGCCATGTCCTATTGTAAGTGGTTTCAACAGGTCAAGTATGTCTTTATCGATATTAATGAAATGGCATACCATCAAATAATAGCAACTTGAGAATCGGAGGGTTTCAATATTCGTCTTTCGTTGTCCTTTGCCAAGTCGTACTTTTGAAGCACTTATTCAAATGTATGGGGGCAGCAGATTCGCATAATAGAAAATATATAAATATGTTCTTTTCACAATTTATACACTTCAAGTCACCACACAAAATAAAAATGCCAGTCTGTTTGTTGTTTTCAGGCTACTATAATTTTTTTCATTGAAAAGACATTCACCTTGTTCTGTGAGGTACGCAATAATTGTTGTGCATATTATTTTATTGCCCAACACTGGACGCGGTAGCCAACCGTTATTTAAGATCAGGAGAAATTAAGCACACAATACATAATATGATCAGGCACATAGCGTTTTATTGCACTTCCTTATTTGATGCTTTAAAAATTGTCACACTACAACTTAAAAGCAGCATGCGAGACAAGATGTACAGAGAACACAAATGTGGTAAACAAAATAATGTCAGATAGAGATACAAATAGGGAAAATGAAAACGAGGAAACGTAAAAGGGAGTTAATCATAAAGCATGTATCTACATATACAAATACAGGAAATGAACTCTGAAATATGTCAATAGAGGCACAATTCTTATTACATGTTTTCTGGAGTCGAGCCATATATAGGAAAGTCTTTAACGGAATAAGGCCAGGTAAAGAATGCGGAGAAAAACTGCACATCGTCAAGAAGCTTTGGGGAATGTGTAATGTCATGGACCACCTTATACAGGTAGAAAAAGTATTCAGTCAACAGCTGTGAGTTGAGGTATATTTAAGACGGCAGGACTATGGTCACCAGAATGGCAAAAGTGGTGCTGGACGATAAATATCAAATTATGCTGCACGAGTTCAAGGAGGTCGGAATTAGCTTTGCACGTTGCACCCCAATCTATAGAGACATACTCTAGTAGTGGAAGGCTCACAGCAGAATATAGTTTTAGTAACAGAAAAATCATACAATATACGACACACAATACCAAGAGCCTGAAGGGCACTTTGTGCCCTTCGCGCTTTTGTGTGAAGGGACCTGAGCGTTTTGTCGAAGTAAACACCAACATTCTTCATTTCATTGATCCTGGGCAGTGGAACATCCCGAAGGGTGTATGAAAATCTCACAGAGTGTATTTTCCCAATATAACATAACATAATAGTTTTAAAATCATTTAAGAGTACCTCATTGGTTCTGCACCAGTGTTAGAGTGAAAAACTGTATTTTTGGAGGTTCATGCAGTCGTGAACACTGTTGACAGTCTTAATAGCTTTAAGTCGTCGGCATGCAAAGCCATGCTTTTCATATATTAAAATTTTCTTAGCAATAACGGAAAGCAGCGAATGCAATACCGATTCAGACAGTTCTGACGCAGCGCAGAGGATAGATATAGGCTGGTAGATAGTAACTGCACTATAGCACCCGATTTGTGCACGGGCAACATTCATGCTACCTTCAAAGTGCTAAAATGTACTAGACTCTAGGTAACCATTGAAGGTGCTCGTGAGAACAGCGACAAGCACGCTCGCATACGTCTGAAGCAGTGCGTGAGCAATACCATCAGCACTGCAAGATGGGAAATGTTTGAAGTGTTTCATACACTAAAACAAGGTCTTCATTGACTGATGCGTACACACCGTTCCAGACTGAGAAGGTTACATGAAGCATCTTTTACACCTTACACAGAACAGAAATGTTCTGCAAAGGCATCAGCAGTGTTCCATACATCACCATTTTCATCAAGAAGACATACATCTTCGGTGCTCTCTTTAGGAGAGTGAGAGCACACGAAGCTCTAGAAATATTTGAATTACGTGTCATGCTGGCCTCAACACATTCAATTTGATCGTAGTGATCATTCTAATAATAATAATTAGTGGTAACATGGCCCCCTATACAGTTCGCAAGGCTAAAAAAGCCGGCAGATCCCACGCCCTGTGGGAATCGATGTTACGCGAAGCAGTGTGCGGTGTTACGTTTGGCCGAGTTGGGTTCCAAGCCGGGAGAAGAAGACGCCGGGAGAAGGAAGAACGTAGTTTTAATACGGCATGCTTGCCGAAAGAAGGTGTACAAAAGAAGCCGCCAACGGCGTGATCCGCAGTCCTTTATAAAGGAACGCCGTGATCAAAGGGCGAGGGAAAACATCAGCGCACATGCGCGAAACAGATTATCGTCCGGAACAGATGAGCCAGACTTGGGCGCCGGCTGATAAGCGGTGCGCAACGCAACAGCCCCTCCCCACGGAAGAGCACCAAGGGGTAAAGAAGGCTTCACACGCACTGGTTTTGCGAAAGGTTCATCGAAGACTTCGATGTAACGGCACTTTCGGAGATTTTCGCCAGTTCAGCCGGCTGCGCGCTTGATGGTCAGGGCCGAGGTGCACAGAAGCGCCAAAGTACTTGGCGACTGATGTTCAAGGATCCGGCGAAGTGACGTCTGACCGTCCGAGGACAGATGACTCGGTGCTCGGTTTTCAAGTCGAAGGATGCGTCCTTTACGGACGGGCGCAGGGTCCGGTGGTCTCTCAGGCCGATGTGCGGAAATGTGGAGTGCATGGCGTGGCAGGAAACTGCAGGCGACGCCGAGGGCACGAATCCCGGGCCAGGGTCCTGGGCATAGGCGATACAGCAAGCACCGCCGCAAACACCGAAACAACTGCCGAGTGCGGCCAGGCTAGACCCTCATACGCAGAGTGTTTTGGAAACCTTCCAATCGGAACAAAATTGGCTGTCGAGGACTTGCGACAGTTACGGTTCTATGCGAATACTGAATCAAGGCTTTGGTGCCACTAGGCCGACAGGCGCCGAGGGAGAGAAAGCCCTGCTGAGACCATCTGCATTTGCGTGCAGCGATCTCTTATGTTTAACCGTAAACGCGTACGGTTGCAAACTGAGGCTCCAAGTAACAACCTGCCATTTTGTTGGACATCTGTTGAAGCCACGTGAGCGGACGATGATCTGTAATGAAAATGAATTCTGCTCCAGCCAAATAACAGGAAAGTTTTTCTACAGCCCAAACGAGGCACGCGCATTCCTTTTCTATGGTACTGTAAGCTTGTTCACGAGCAGACAGCTTTCGGCTGGCATACAAAATGGGATGCTCATGCCCGTGCTCGTCTTCCTGACTCAAAACTACACCTATCCCCTTTTCGCATGCGTCACACTGCACAAGAAAGGTTTCGAGTGGTCTGGGCTCGCCAGGACGGGCTTTGCGGTGAGAGCTACCTTCAAAGAATTAAAGGCCGCTTGTTTTGCTTCGTCCCATTGCACACGTGTAGGAGCGTCTTTTTTCAGCGAATCTGTAAGGGGGCTAGCAACCTGCGAGAAACACTTGATATAGTGTTGGTAGTAGCCTATCCCTAAAAAGTACGGAGCTCAGTTTTCGTTTTCGGCTGAGGGAATTCCTTGATTGGCAGAACCTTTAAATCAAGTGGACTTCGATGTCCTTGACCTAATCTGTGACCTAGGTAGCAAACTTCTGAGCGACCTAACTTACACTTCTGGGCTTTTAAAGTTAGGCCAGCCTCGCCAAGGAGACATAGAACCTCCTGCAAATGGTTCACGTGCTCCGGCCAAGTATTTGAGAATACTGCGATGTCGTCGAGATACGGTAGTGCGAATGCCTCCGCTCCAGCTAGCACTTGATCCATGAGTCTCGAAAAGGCGAAGGGGGCATTTTTAAGACCGAAGGGAAGAACCAAAGGCCGGAACGTGCCGAAAGGCGTCACGAAGGCAGCCAATTCACTCGCTCGCTCTGTTAGCGGCACCTGCCAGTACCCCCGCACTAAATCGAGCGTAGAGATAAACTTAGCTTTGCTCACCTTTTCAAGGCAGTCTTCTATGTGCGGTAAGGGGTACACTTTGGTAACAGTTACAGAGTTAAGCTTACGGTAATCGATACACGGCCGCGGTTCTTTACCGTTAGCTTCTACAATTATCATTGGGGACATGAAGCTTCCTTCACCTCGTTCGGCCACTTTAAGCTCTAGCATTTGATCAACTGCCTCCCTCATCAATTTTTCATGGCGCGGTGAACATCTGTAAGCTTTACATCTCCTGTTGTTAAACGTTGGGTTGTTCGCTTCTGGTGTAAGCTCAATATCATGAGTCGTCAGAGTGGTACGACCGGGTACCTTTGAGAACACGCGTCTGTGCTCAGCTATCAAACTTGTTAAATCGTCAAGCTGGCTTTCACTTAGAGCAGCACTGTCTGCTGTCAAATTAAGGATTTCATCCACAGAAAAACAAGTCATGTCACGGGGAATGTCAGAAGTTCAGCTTCTACTTCTTCAGGTTGATTTAACACCAAATTCACAACCGGCACACGTTCTACATAGGGCTTCATGAGGTTGCTGTGATAGATACGTATTTCTTTCCTACGACCTGGCAGTTTAACAACGTAAGTTGTGTCTGAAAGTTTGTGTTGTATCGTACCGGGGCCTTCCCAGTGTACCTCCAACTTGTTAGCTTTAGAAGTACGCAACATGAGCACCTTCTGCCCTTCGTGAAACTGGCGCACACTGCTGTTTTTGTCGTAGCGTTTTTTTGCTTTTGTCTGAGCTGCAAGCATATTAGCTTCCACTAGAGCCTGCGTGTCGTATAGGCGCTGCAGTAGGTTGCAAACGTACTCGACCACAGTCGGGTCGCTACCCTTCTCTTCCCAGTTTTCACGAACTAGCCTAAGCGGGGAGCGCAGCGCCCTCCCGTACACGAGCTCCGCTGGGCTAAAACCTGTCGATTCATGTGCCACCGAACGTAAGGCAAAAAGCATAGCTGGTAACGCGGCGTCCCATTCTTTTTTTTTCTCATAGCACAAAGCCCGCAATACCCGCTTCATTACAGAATGAACCCTCTCTACACTGTTGCTTTGCGGATGTTGAATAGAACTGTGGTGTATCTTGATACCGCACCTGTTAAGAAAGGTCGTTGTTAACTCGCTCGTGAAGACACTGCCGAGATCCGACTGTATTTCACTCGGAAAACCCACGCGGGAAAATATCAAAAGGAGGGCGTCTACTATTTCTGCTGATGCAAGACAGCGCAGCGGCATTGCCTCAGGAAATTTAGTTGCAGGGCACACCATCGTTAAAAGATTTATATCCCGACTTCGTCACTGGCAAGGGCCCCACAATGTCCACTACGACTCGACGAAACGGCTCAGTAATAATAGGAACTGCAGTCATAGGGGCCTTGTGTTTCTCGTGTGGTCGCCCAGTTCGCTGACAAACGTCACAACTACGAACAAACTCCTCCACATCTTTAAAACAGCCTGGCCAGTAATACTCGCTTAGCAGCCTCGCTTTTGTCTTGGTAATTCCGAGATGACCAGACCAGCCTGCCCGATGGGAAAGTTCCAGTATGTTCTCGCGGTACTTTAGAGGGACCACGATTTGGTCAGCGCTTGCGCCTTTCTTGCCCCGAAAGTCGCGGTACAAAACGCCATTTCTTTCATGAAACGAGCCACTGCCTGCACCTTGCTTAGCGACGCTTTGACGGCATTTGTCAAGGTTAAATCCGTTTTCTGTTCTTCGATCAACGTGGCTTTGTCGACGGTAGATAACGCCTGAAAATCGCAACTCGTGGGTGGTGATACACGGTGCCTGTTCGCCTTCCTCGTGGGCGGATTCATGCGTGTCTGAGCTTGCCTCATCACCATTATCTGATTGACCCCGTTTTTGATCCTCGGCACTGACAACGCGTGACGACGGCTCTGTGGTGAGCGGCAGTTTCTTTCGCCATCGACCTCGTGACAACCATTACAGGGTTCATATCAAGTGTTACGCCTGCATTCAGCAATTCGTTTGCCGTTCTGTTTGATAGCAAATATGGACACTGAGGCATTACGTTATCCGAGACAGCTGCTTCGGTCTTAATTTCACCGAACGCCCCTTTCAATGTTACGTTTGCTACTGGCAAGCTCAGGGTGCCTTCTTCCAAGGCTTGCCTTAAGCACACGTATCACCTGTGAAGTCACCAGAATTTACTAGGGAAGAGTGCACCACGTCATACGTTGCACCTGTGTCGCGCAAGACCTTACATTCTCGGCCGTTAACTTCCATGTCATGTAGGTAAGGTTGCAGCAAATCTTCGCCCTGCCCCATAACGAACTGTATCGGCGATACCTTTGGAACGCGACACCCCGCAGCTACGTGTCCTGGTTTCTGGCATTTGAAGCACACGATAGGCTTCCGCGCCTCAAAGATTGGTTTAACTGTGAATCCAAAGATTCCTGCTTTGTGGTATTGTTATCTTTTTCTCAGATTTTCTAAATTCCTTCTGCTCTGCTGTAGAGCCTCGTGCACCTCGCATGTTTCTTTCTGCGTCAAAAGAACGGCGTTTTGCGCAGTAGTCATCTGAACTCTGCTGCCTTGCGGGCCGTCCTCACATCTGGCTTATCGAGAATCCATTCCCTCAGTTTTTCAGGAAGCGTCGAGGAAAATTGCTCTAGGCAGATTTCCTCAAACATTTTTGCCTTGTCCTCGAACGCGTCAGCACCTTTTAGCCAATTTTCTTGGAAGCTTGCTAGCCTGTACGCGAACTCTGAGTAGCTTTCGTTCGGCTTCTTAACCGATTTCCTAAACTTAAGCCGGAAAGCTTCAGGCGACAACTTGTACTTTGCTACAAGGCCCTTTTTACGTCCTGGTAACATTCCGCTTCTTCGGCATTTAACCTAGCTAGAAATTCTGCGGCTTCCGCCGGCACACACTCAGAAGTCTTTGAGGCCAGGACGTCAGCTCAAAGCCCATTCTTGTGCAAGTGCGCTCAAAGTTTGTCAAAAAGAGCCCAATTCACTACCAATAACAAAAGGCTGAAGAAACCTCTCATGTCATAATTGACGGCTCTCGGCTCTGCCTCAGTGGTCAGAGACCGCTTTAGCTGCTCCAATTGTTTTAGTTCCTCCTCTCTTTCTCTCACTTTGCGTTTCCTCTGCACTTCATCAACTGCTTCAGCAATTTCGTCGGCACTCGCCCCACAGGCTGAAATTTTGCCCACAATTTCGGTTTCCGAATAGCTTTGCTAAGCTCTAAGCCGAGCTCGTCTGCTACGGCCAACAAATCTACCTTTAGCAAGCTATTCAAATCCATGTTCACTACCGTAACTGTGACAAAAGTCCTCTAAGCCGCCTTTCCTATTTCCCTCACTGGAAATTATAACACTCGGCGTACCAGAGTACAAAGCCAAAGCCTCACCTACTGCTGCCGCAGCGCTCCCGGGGGTCCGCCATCCCACCGCTGCCACCAGCTGTTACGTTTGGCCGAGTTGGGTTCCAAGCCGGGAGAAGAAGACGCCGGGAGAAGGAAGAACGTAGTTTTAATGCGGCATGCTTGCCGAAAGAAGGTGTACAAAAGAAGCCGCCAACGGCGTGATCCGCAGTCCTTTATAAAGGAATGCCGTGATCAAAGGGCGAGGGAAAACATCAGCGCACATGCGCGAAACAGATTATCGTCCGGAACAGATGAGCCAGACTTGGGCGCGGCTGATAAGCGGTGCGCAACGCAACAGCGGGTAGCCTACCATGTTAACGAAACGACCATGAGAGCACCACACTTAGGCGGCTGTTTCATGACCTACTTGACATGAATGTCATGAGTCCGGAGGAGTCCCTTTAGCTACCCCTAAGAGACCTTAAGGCGAAAGCCTTAGGCATGCTCATGACTATGACTTCGTCCATGAATCTTTAGCGTTTTCTCCACTTAGTACCACATCCGAACCCATTACGTTGGTTCTTGAGTGGTAACCTTCTTTCGCTGAGTGAGTCACTTTTGCTGGTTCATGGTCATGACTATGACTTCTACCATCATTCCTTAGTGTCTCCTTCACTCAGTGCCCACGTCTGAACCCATTTCAGTAGTTTTTGAGTGTGAATCATTTTTCCTGAGTCATTGTCATTTTTGGTGAGTCATGCTCTTACCAAGACTTCTAACATCATCCTTTAGTGTTTCCTTCCCTTAGTAAGCACGTCAGAACTCATTTCACTGGTTTTTGAGTGTTAACCTTTTTTCGCTTAGTCATCATTTTTGCTGTCATGCTTATGACTATCACTTCTACCATCATCCTCTAGTGTTTCCTTCACTTACTACCCAAGTCAGAACCCGTTTCGGTGGTCTTTGAGTGTGAATGTTTTTTCGCTGAGTCAGTCATTTTTGCAGAGTCATGCTCATGACTATGACTTCTGATGATGATGATTGTTGTGGTTTAATGTCGCAAGGGCCAGATGTGGCCAACGAGCGCCAAGACGATGGTAATGGCTTGTTAGTGGTACATGAAAGAGGGAATTATATGAACATTAGATGTGGCATGGCTGTAAAGGGGCCTAAAAACAGTCGCTGTAAAGTGAGTAAGATCTATACGTAGTAAGATCATGGCAATGACTAATTATGTGTACTATGGACATGAACAATGCGTTGCGAAAGAATGATGCGACTTACAAAAATTACAGATGCAGGAATTGGCCAGAAGCACAAGTGCCTAAACAGAGCCCTTAAAAGACAAGGGTCTGGAGGCATATGCCACAAAAAACTATCACAGCAACATCCTCTGCAGAGAGGATGTGCTACGAGCCTATTGGGCTAATAACATGCAAGACCACATCGTTCAAGAAATCGAGGACTGCTTTGGTTTTAAAAAGCGGTTCTTTACCAAGGAACATAGCAGGATGTAGAGGGATACAATAGTGGTATGCCAGAGGAAATGTTTCTTCCTTTTCTTTCGGCTTCGCCACACTCCAGGAGGACTGGAGGACAGTGAGCCTCTCGCCACATCTACCACAGGTTGGAGGGTCATTACCATTCAATAGAAAATTGTGAGTACCATATGTGTGTCCTATTCTGAGATAACAGAATAGGACATCAATTCGTCGTGTTTTTGTTGTACAAGGCCAGAAACCTAACTGTGGCTTAATCTAGTGCAGCTTGTTATTTGTTTTGGCGTCCCACAAGCGTTGCTAGTGGTTTCGCAGTTTGTTTCATAGGAAAGGCTTCAGATCTGTAGCAGGGGCAGCAGCGGCAAAACCAATACCTTGCGATGCATGGCTATGACTTCTACCATCATCATTTAGTGTTTCCTTCCCTTAGTAACCCCGTCCGAACCTATTTCATTGGTTTTTGAGTGTTATTGTTTTTTTCGCTGGGTCATTGACATTTTAGGCGGCTGTTTCATCTCCTACAGGACGCGGATGTCATTAAATTCATGTCATCACCTATCATATAGTTTGTCATACACTGTGGTCATACTATGCCAGTTTTAGTACCTACTAAGTTAACGAAACGGCCATGAGAGCACCAAGACGTAGGCAGCTGTTTCATGACCTACATGAGAGACATGTCACTATTCATGCCATAACCTATAATTTATGTTCATCGTACAGTCTTCTGATAGTATGCCAATTTTGGTAATTACCAAGTTAACGATACACCCATGAGAGAACAAAGACGTAGGCGGTTAGATAGTAGATAAGATAGATTAGATATAACATAGATAGATAGATAGATAGATACTGTGAAAGTGGTAAATTTTCGCCAAGAAATGCTTCGCTTTAAAAAAAAGGCTGGTGGCCCGTACGCTAGAGCGTCGATAGCCAGCCATTAAGAGCATATACAAACACCCACACACAGACACGCGCTTGTACACTCGCAGAGTACATCACACACACATACAGGACAAGAACTGGGCAGTCGATGGGTGCACAAAGCGTAGGAGCGCCGATTGAGGCCGGTCGCAAGGCAGGGGAGTCCGAATGGCCAGGGGTGGTAGAAAGCTCTGCATACCAGGTATAAGCATGGAGTTGCGGTGTCGGGCGGTACAGGCGTGATGGGGGTCAGGCTGTCCTGACTGATTGTTCAGACGCACTGAAGAAGAAAGATGAGTGCTTTCCAGAGAACCGTCAAGCACCCTGCACAATAGATGGACTAATGAGATGTTGCGCTAGTATGGCAGGGTGTACCACTTCAGGACTTTGAGGCAGTCCTCGTAGGCTGGCGTATGAGCTTGGGACGACCGAAAAGGCGGAAGTAGAGGGTGCGGGTTGTCCGGCGCAGAACCTTGAGTTTGTCAATGAGGTGAGTTTGGTACGGGAGCTATATTGATGAGCAGTGAACAAGCCGTGGCAGAATGAGAGAAGTGTAGAGTGCCCTGAAACCTCAGGTCCACAGGGTGAGGTGAAATGAACTTTATTTAGTCCTGAAGAACCCCGATCAGACACTCCCCGAAGGGGGTCCGCCACGGTTGCTGGCCGCGCCCACGCCGGTAATGGAAGACCGGGCCCTCCACCCGTTCGCAGGCCTCCTGGACTGCCGAGAGTTGGACTGAGAGTTCGCCGCTTTTAAGGGTCCTCTCCCAGTCCTGCTGTGTGCTGAACTTGGCGCCACATAACGCCGGGCACTGCCAGAGCATATGAGCGAGTGTGCACTTATTCTCCCTGCAGCTAGGCATCCTGGATCTATGCCTTCAGCAAAGTGACTAAACGTGCTACGAGACGGGAACGAACCTGCCTGCAGCATCCGGAGAACGGACGACTGCGGTCTAGTGAGCTTGGAATGCGGGAGGGGGTACCTCCGCCTTGACAGTTGATAGTGAGACGTAACTTCGTGAAAGGTGCCTAGTGGATCCTTGAAGCTCTCCGCGAACCCGCCTGCGGACCCGCCCGGACCGCCGCGGCACGTGATTTCTCGCGCACGGTTATGGGCAAGTTCGTTGACATTGGAAACTGACGGATGAACCCCTAAGCCCATGTGGGCTGGGAACGACGTAATTCTGTGAAAGCCTACCGCCCCCTCGAACTGAGGATAGTGGCAGCCTCCCTGGAGACCACCCCGAGGCGAAGGCCCGGACGGCAGCCCTGGAGTCGGTGAATATCTCAGGACGTGAAGGATCCTTCATCGCTAGAGCTATTGCTACCTGCTCTGCAACGGAGGCAGACACCTTCCCAACGGAAGCTGAGTTGAGTACGCGACCGCGATGATCAACAACCACGGCCGCAAAGCTATCGGAGCGGCCATACTGCGCCGCATCAACGAAAGCCACCTTTCCCGGGGATTTAGCTACGAAGTCAAGCAGAGACCTGGCCCGTGCCTTTCGCCGGCCAACATTGTACTGCGGATGCACGTTACGCGGGAAAGGTTCCACCTCGTAGGTAGCCTTCACTGTCTGTGTTAAAAACACCTTCTGTTCGGTGCTGTCCATATGACGGCAGCCCAGCGACTGTAGGAGACGCTGCCCAGCCTTGGTGGAGGAGAGCCGCGCGACCTGAGCTAGTTTCTGTGCCTCAGTAACCTCCGATAGGGTGTTGTGCATGCCCAGGCTCATGAGCCTGTCCGTGCCGGTGCTCATGGGGAGTCCCAGCACCCTTTTGATACTTTTTCGCATTAAAGTGTCTAGTTTATCCTCTTCGCTTTTAGACCAATTCAGTGCCGATGCGACGTAATTATAGGCTCATGAGGAACGCGTGGTAGAGCCGAAGATTGCTCTCCCTCAGCCCTCCCCTGCGGTTTGAGACCCTTAAAATCAGCCTGAGCATGTTCTCCGTCTTGGAGGTGATGCGGGCCAAACCTGTGAACTCCTGCCGTTGGACTCAAGAAGCAAGCCGAGCACTCTAATGCAGTTGACTCTGCGAATCGACAGCCCGTCCCTTGTGGTTAGCGTAATCTGTACCTGATCAAGCGGCGTGGAGGGCCTCCTCCCGGGCCGAACAGGTCTGTAAAGAAGCAACTCCGATTTGGAGGGGGAGTCGAAGCCCCGTACCCTCCGACTGAAGCGCCTCCTCCACCTCAGCATCCGAACTTCCCATGAACCAGACAGTAACGTCGTCCGCATATAGGGCGTGGTTGGTATTCGCTACATGGAAAGAAGCTCTGAGAGGCCTTTGATAGCTATGTTGAATAGAGGGCGAAATGACCGCTTCCTGCGGCGTGCCCCTCGCACCCAGGGTAAGGCCCGCGATTTTAATTGGCCAATCTTTATGGTTGCTGTGCGGTCCCGGAGGAAGGCACGAACATAGGCGTGGAACTTGTGGTGCCAGCCCCATGCTCTCGACCGCCTCCAGGACGAACTCATGTGAAATGGTATCGAACGCCTTGGCGAGGTCAAGGGCCAATACTCCCCGAATATCTCGGGTTTGTCGGTCGATAATTTGCCTCTTAATCAGAGCACACATCCTGGGTGGAGAGACCCGCCGGAAGCCTACCATGTTATGTGGAAAGAGCTCTTTATCCCCGATATGCCTAATGACCCTATTATATACCGCATGCTCCATCACCTTCCCACGCAAGAGGTAAGGGAGATGGGACGTAGGTTCTCCTTGGCGAGTGCCTTGCCCGGTTTGGGAATGAGTACCACCGAGGCGGTCCGCCAGGCTTCCGGAACGCGGCCTTCTGGCCATAGGAGATGACCCTCCTCGGTTAACTCAGCAATGGACTTATCATCAAGATTACGCAGCAGCCTATTCGTGATTCCATAAGGGCCAGGGGCTGAGCGACTGTTAAGTTCATGAAGCACCTCTGCGATCTCAAGTTTCGTAAAGGGCGAGTCGACTGCCTCCAGCGGCCCTCCCCGGTAGTCAGGGTAATCCCAGTCCCCTACGGGCCAACCGGAAGGTATCGCTCCGCCAATTCCGTAAGTAGAGTCGTGTCATCGACCCCACTGCACTCGTGCTTGGACCAATCGGTCGATTGCCAACCTCTGGTTACCTTGGAATTAGTCTCATCGAGAAGCACCTTCAAGAGGTTCCATTTACCCCCGGTGCGCATCTGCCCGTCCACTTTTGAGCAAACTTCATTCCACTGCTGCCTAGACAGTTCCTGACAATAGTCCTCGATTTCTTTATTCAGGAGCGATATGCGCTTCCGCAGCCTCCTATGAGCTTCTGCGTGCGCCATTTCTCAACCAGTGATTTTTTAGCTCCAACAGATGCGCAAGACGTGAGTCCATTGCATCCACCTGTAAGTCAGTCTGGACCGTCTTGGTTGCGAGGAGAGCATCTCTGCTAATCGCGAGAAGAGGTCCTCCAACGTGCCATTCGGTCTGATCAGCCTTGCGGAGCTTTCTAAACTCGTCCCAGTCCGTCACCCTGAACTCCCTAGCGGAGGCACCCGGGTTTCCTGGGTGACCGAGAGGATAAAGTGATCACTTCCCAGGCTTTCCTGCAGGTTAGCCCACTGTACGCCCGCCGCGTTTTGGTAAATGCTAGATCCGGAGTGGTGTCTCTCGTAACAGAGGTGCCCACCCTAGTTGGGAACTGAGGGTCCGTGACCAGCTCTAAGGAACAATCCGTCATAGCTTGAACCAGGTTTCTACCCTTAACAGTGGTCTTTGGATATCCCCAGGCCGGGTGGTGATTAAAGTCCCCGACAGCTACGAGCGGCGACTTGCCCGCTAGGGCAGCCGCCTTTGCGATCACCGAGGAAAACGCCTGCTTGTGATTCCGAGGGGTACTGTAGACATTCAGTAAAGATGCTACACTTAAGCCAATTATTCGGGATGATTTCGACCAGCTGGGCCTCCAAAGTAGAGTTGCCTAGCTGAAGCTTGTGTTCTACAAACGCATATTTCCTCGCAACCAATATAGCCAACCGCGTTGCCCTCCCCCCTACTGATACAGATCGATAGCCGGGCAAAGCAACCGTCGCGTCAATGGTTTCCTGTAAGGCAATCACATGCGGCCTCACCGCCAATGGAGACATATACTGCTGGAGGGAGGCCTTACGCTTCCTAAACCCCACGCAGTTCCACTGCCAAATGGCAAACTCATTTCCGCTGGGAGCCATGATTACTACCACTAATTGCCGACTTCTCGGCACGTCCTTATGTACGGGGGCCAGAACCATCGGCATACCAGGGCCCGCCTGGGGAACCAGTGAGACGGGCGTCACCGGGACGACCAATGAACTCGCCGAGACCAAGCCTGCTTTCGATCACTGCGACTTTACGTGCTACGAGGTCAAACATTCCGCTTGCCGCATCACGGACTTCTGCAATTCCTTGATTGCTTCAAGGATGGCCGAGTCGGACGCCGCCGCAACCTCTCCTTCCGGACCTATCCTCCGCTTAGCCGGCCGCCGCTCCACTGACGAAGGCCGCGCCGGGGGCTGTGCTGAATTCCTGAGAGCTTCGAACTCGACCCTCATCTGCTGAAGCTGAGCTTTCAAGGTAGCGTTCTCCTGAATTAGAAAAGCGACCCTAGGGTCTTCCTTTTGCTCTGGCAGTGCCACGTGCGTTACCTGTGCTGGCTTCTGCGCCGGCCTGGCTTGACTCGATCCGCCCAGGTGGTGGGAGCCTCTTGGATGCGCACCCTGGAGCGGGAGCGCCCCCTGGAGCGAGAGCGTCCTCGGGAGCGAGAGCGCCGTCTGGATTG
Organism: Dermacentor silvarum; assembly: GCF_013339745.2. Taxonomy (NCBI): domain Eukaryota; kingdom Metazoa; phylum Arthropoda; class Arachnida; order Ixodida; family Ixodidae; genus Dermacentor; species Dermacentor silvarum. The sequence continues at coordinate 66,365,740 of NC_051162.1, forward strand.
AGAGCGCCTCCTGGAGCGGCTACGGCGTCTCCCAGGAGCTGGCGAGAGAGAGTGCGTTCTCGCAGGTGGTGCCACGCTGGAATCCCGTGATGTCAGACCCTCGGGCATGCTGGCGTTTCTTGGCGCGCTTCCTACGCCGTCTTCTTGTCTCACCAGAAGGGGACTTGGACGGTGTTTGCAGGCCTTGTCTGCCGTTAGATGTGCCCCCCCCCACAAGGCACATTTCGCCTGGCATTGGTGATCCTCCGCAGGGTCGCTCACACCACACTCGCGGCACACTTTCTTCGTCGGGGTGGGCAAACATCGGCCCGATGGCCGAGAGCCCCACACCCATAACAAACATCAGTCTGTCTCATGTACAACGTACACCTAAGCATGCTCGTACCGCACATACATAGTTAGGTACCTTTAGTCCACTGAAGAAACAACGACCGTAGTCGTTTCCTTGATGCGACGCACCTCCATGGCTTTAGGATTACGCTGGTTGACGATCATGGCCGCCAACTGCTGCTCACCAATGTCCACGTCGACACATCGGACGACGCCTTTGCAGGTATCGTCGGAGGCCGCGGTGTAGGCAGAAACTTGATACTCAGTCGAGCCGAGCCTGATGAGACGCAGCGCCACGTAGGCGCCCGCATTCTTGGGCTCTGGGGTAGAGACCACAAGAATATTCTGAGTTAAGTTCGGGCAGATGATATCCTCCTTTGATTCCTCCGGGGGTAGTTTCGCCGCCGTCGCCAGGGCTTGGGCCAGACGAATCTGGCTAACCTTCTTGAGATCCAGGCCTCCCTTGGGTCGGACAATGACTCGAATATGGCTCCGCGGCAAGCGGGGGAGCCTCGATGCGGTCGCAAGGCGCCGGACGACGCCCTGTGCGTTGGCCGTGCGGCGGCCAGCTGTGCCGTCACTTTGAGTAGAAACGCTCTCTTGCTGCCGGAAGAACGCTTATTCTTGCTTAAAGCGGTCCGCCACCCAGGCGCGTCAGCTTCTTCGCGGGAAAGAGTTTCCCCTTCAACCATCTCCACCTCCGGCATGATGCCGTTCCGACGGCGCGGGCGGGCGCCCGGCCGTACTCCTCGCCGCCGCTAAGCCCAAATCTAGGGTTATCGGGGGAATCGGTAGGAGAAAACTTCAAAGTCTCCAAAAATGGCGAAAAATTGGCCTACCGGGTCAAAAACAGGCTCGGTGAAATCCTCTCGATGAGATCTGTAGAATGGTGAAAAATCTTGAGGATTGAAGCAAATTTTCCGATCGCAATCATTCGAAGAAGACGGAGCCGGCGGAGACGCGTCCGTACGCGTCGGCTTGCCCTGTTCTCGCTCAGGTCCACAGGGAAGGGAGACACGGAGACATGGAGACAACTTGCCGCCTGAAGTAGAACGCGTCCCCCATCCTTCGTACCCTCCCCTCGGAGCGTTGCGCTCGACGCAAGACCGCACGCTTCCTTGCTGCTTTCGTCCCTTGGTGGTGGTGGTGGATAAACTTTATTTCCAAAAAGGGTCCTGAAGGACACCAGAGTGTTCGTCAAGGTGTAGAAGGCACCTCCCATGTCGGGACGGGGAGCCCTAGGCTGCTTTCGTCCCTTAGTAGTCGAATTTATTCAGTTTCCTGCGCGACAGGATATGTAACGAGTTCACAGCTAAAAAGCATACTGAGCCTGGAAGAGAGGAGACGGACGGTTCTCCAAGTGGCTTGTTTTGTCACTCGGACGCCAGTCCTCATCCCCCCTACCTACGCGATGCATAGTTAAATCTCGACCCTACACAATGCGATGCGTTGTGAACTTAGCGTTAAGGACTCTGAGTGAGAAAAAAATGTATGACCTTAAAACACCGAGGCCAATAACGTACAATAAATTAGTCTCCTTTTGAAATTCAAGTCATGTCTCGAGCTACATCCAATGCAGCCATGCCGTTGATATGAACGTGCTCGACTGTGGTTTCAAAGAAAGAACTCAAACAAACTACGACAATGGTATCGCTGTGAGGGCGCCACTGACGTCTATGTCTTGTGCTGACATCGCACCGCACCACTTACGCATTCCAGGATTATGTTATTTACATTCGAGCCATTTTTGCAACTACACGGAAGTCATGGTTTTAATGCAAACGGTCCTGACTGCGAGGAAAAAAAAAAGCAAGAACACACTATTGCCGTAATGGTATTGATGTGAATCATCCGCTGAGGTCTACATCGCTTACTTGCATGTCGCGAAAATTTAGCACAAAGACGTCATTAGTGGCGGAGCACACGCAAACGGGCCCATTATTATAGTTCTTCAAACACGCGTTTCATGTTTCTTAACTTTTAGTATATATATATAGTACGCCCTTAAATAGCGCTTACTTGAAGAAACAAAAAAAAACGAAGACGGAAGACATACACCAAGCGCTACCAACTAGCACAATTTCCTGTTCTAATATGCTTCGCTTCACTTCTTAGTTTATTCTACGCTTATTATTTGTTGTATTTCTTATATATTTCTGTGCCAGCAATAATTGCTGCTATACCCGTTCTCATGGACACTAAATTTCTGCGTTGTATCTTGCACCTGAGACCGTCTGAAATAATGGCGGACCTGCCAGAATTGCATGTTCGATCATTCATTCCGCCGTTCACGGGAGCATGGAATGTGTAAAGTAGTTGGAGGTAGTCAGCTGTCGACAATCAGCCGAAAGATACGTGAGGATTGCCGTGACGTATTCTAAACGTATCAGGCGTTACTGGACCTATTACGTCATGCTAGGATTTCTGCGCGCTGAGAGAAAAGAATAACACTATTTTTTTCTGCCGAAACTGAACCGGCCATAACAAAACATTTCGTTATGAAATTTTATGTTTCGAAGGCTGTTTTTATATCTTTGAAGGGTTCGCATATTAGGAACCAATTTCGAATTGCTCTAAAAAAATTTCTGAGAGCTGTCCAAACATCAATGTCACATTTTAAAGAAGAGGGCAACTAGGGTAACTGAGGAGCGCAATTGTTTTAGTCACAATTATACGAAGTCCAAGGGCAATCAAGGCCATAAACTTTGCCAGTTCATTGTGTGTTTATTCTATGTGGTTCCTTAAAGCATGGTATTTTATATCTTCATTAAACTGTGCAACGGCTAGGTCCATTTGTTGCCAGCACAGGTCGTGAACAATTTCAGCAAAGTGATGGTGTAAGGTCTTTAAGTAGCTGAATTTGGCATCAAGCAGATTTATAGAAGTTGTTCATCCGCATATCAGTGTTTTTTTTTTCCAATTCAATCATCGCACAGGAGATGGGCGTTTCAGAAGTAACAGCACACTGACACACTGATGATAGCGAAATTCATTTGGACTTTGAGCCTGTCAACCTTTCGCTTTGGTGTCTGCCTACCATGGCTAAATGAAATTACTTAAGGGCGGAGTTAAGCCGGACCCAATGCACAAACCACTTCTCTGCATGTATTGCTAAACTTTGCTATAAAAGTACATGGAAACAGAAACCAAGTTCTTCTTGAAAGCTTTTCAACAAAATTCCTTCTTTGTTTCAATGTTTAACTACACGAAAAATTGTCTATGGTGCTTTCAACACGATTCATTAGTTCATTCTGTGGCAGAAAAGAAATATAGCGTTTAATATTACCAAAGAAGCTTTGAGTCCTTTGTTAGAATACATATTGTAGCGAAGAATACGAAACGCCATAGCAGGTCACGCTCTCCAGCCCTTTCTAGCGGGTCGATCCCTCCGGTGCTTTTCTCGAGAAACGCCGCTCTGCTGAGAACTCGGACCTTCAAACAACGGATGGCCCAAACGTCCGGTGTCTAATAAGCGCGTTTACAATATTTAAAATCAGATTAACAGCGCAAGGCCACCAGAGGGGACAAAAGAGGGAACAGGCACTGACTTCCAACAATTATTTTCTTTTCAGAAAGAATCTTCATTGGTATAGTCACACAATACCAAACCAACCATGCGCAGAAAGCCACGACAAAGCCGCACAAAAGTCAAAGTGGTGATAGCCCAAGGTATCTTGTCTCCTTGTCAGTGAGAGCGACAGAGGGGGCACTGCGCAAACCATCCTTTAAACGTAGAATTCTTCGATTATCTCATGTGTAACACGGTCTCTGTGTTTGCGACGATATACATTTTTTTTTATCTTGGCCTGCATCCACATGCGCAGCAGTGTGCAGAAAGCCATCCCAGTTTAGCACGGTCTACATTGTACTTTTGTTCCTTCAGCCTTTCATTTATGCATCAGCCTATCTGACCGATTAATAGTAGTAGCGTCGAAAAACAGAGAATGTGTTACATGTGGGATAATCGAAGCGGGAGAGAGAGAGAGAAAGCACTTTATTTGTGCCCGTCAGAAAGTATAGGTGATCGGGTAAGACGCATCTCCCTTACACCGTCTACCCCCCCCCCTCCCCTATACGTCGGCCAGCATCAGTTGGCTTCCGGTGGAGGCCTGGGCTTGACCGACGACTCCTTTTCGACTTGTTCTTCCTGGCTATGGAGGGAGACTTTCCATGACTCTTTGTTCCCATGTAAAGCGCCTCGCACTGGCCAAGCCAGAGCATCTGATTTAGGTCCCTAGGTCCCTATGCCTTCACAAGTTTTTGTATTTGGAATAGGGCACCTCAGGATGCCATTTGTGTAGGATATACGGGTTTGGGAAGGTACCCGTCGGCAGTTTTCTCCGATTACTTCTTCCGTCTTTTTGAGAGATATATGGGGAGAAGGGAGGGTTCTCCTGACTATTCTACAGTGTTCTAGAATTTCTCTGTATATGGCGAAGTCTAGCTTTTTGGACAGGAAGTAGTCTACCTGCGTGGGGCCCGGTGTGTGAGTTCTCGGGTGACCTGTTGGTGATATCGTCCCTTGTGAGTCCACTATGGGCGGGCGCCCATTATTCTAATCAGGTCGTTGGGTACGTTCTCGATGATGATGTGTGGTGTTTTATGGCGAAAGGGCCAGTTATGGCCAAAGAGCGCCATGCCAGTCTTTGTGAGTGTGCAGTGGGGCGATGAATTCTGAGAAGCAGATGAAGTGTGGCTGTAAAGGGCCTAAAAATAATCGCTGTAAAATGCGTAAAATATACAGCACTAAAATCATGGCAATGACTAATGAGGTGTACTATGAAATCAAGAATGCACTGAGAAGAATGACACGATATTTAAAATATTTAAGATGTAGTAGTTGGAAAAGCACTACTGCCTAAACAGAGCCCTTGAACACAAGGGCCTGGAGGCATGTGCTTTACAAAACTACTATCACAGCAGCATCCTCTGGGGAGGATGCGATATGAATTATGGGCTATAACATGCAGTACCACGTCATTTAAGAAAGCGACGACTGCTTTAGTGCTAAACAGCGGTTCCTCACCAAGAAACATTCGGGATGCAGAGGTACATGATAGCGGTAAGCTAAAGGGAAATGTTTTTTCTATCTGCTTCGGCATCCCGACACTCCAGGAGAACGTGGAGGACGGTTAGCCTCTACCACATCTACACAGGTTGGTGGTCCATCCCCGGTCAACAAAAACTATGGGTGCCAAATGTATGACCTATTCTGAGACGACAGAACAGGACATCAGTTCGACATCGGAGGGCCAGAAACCTAACTGTGGCTTAATCAACTGAATCTTATTATTGTTTCTGCATCCCACAGACGTTGCCAATGGCTTCGCAATTTCTTACGGAAGAAATGTTTCAAATCTGTTGCAGAAACAGCAGCTGTAGGATTAGTAGCGTGTGATGTTATTGGCGTAGCGATTCGGTCAGCGAGCACATTACCTCAATGGTTCTATGGCCAGGCACCCAGCATATAATGATATGCTGGTTAGATACATACGCTCTACACAGTACGGAATAGAGCTCAATGAGTATAGGATTTTTCTGTTTCAGGGTGACCTTAAAGCGTTTACGACACTTAGAGAGTCTGTAAATTTGATTGATTTTGAAGTTTAGATTTCCTTATATGCTCACAGCTGACAATAGTGCATAGGCCTCAGCCGTAAAGATACTTGCTTCCGGTGGAGTACACCGGATTCCGAGAAGGATGGGCCGACGGCTGCATACGACACCCCGTCACGTGACTTAGAAGCGTCTGTATAAAACTCTGTGCATGTGTACTTGGACTGGAGTTCAAGGAAATGCATTTTGATATCTGGTGCGTGCTTAGTGACCTCCACGAATGATGTGTCACACTCTATGAGAGCCACTGCCACGGCGGTAACAGTTTCGCTGGAGCCATAAGACAGTGTTCAAGCAACGGAACACCCATTTCCTCACTAAGATTCCTCACACGCAAAGAGAACGGTTTTCTCGATGCCGGTCGATTTTGGAAGAGTGTGGCAGTGGTCATGTCGTTTATGGTTGAATAAGAGGATGTTCATGTTCGCGTGTACTCTAAGAAAATATGTAAAACTATTATATGAACGCTGCAGATGAAGTGACCACTGATTCGACTCTACGTAGAGGCTGTGGATCGGACTTGTTCGGAAAGCACGGTCGCGAGGCGGATGCCCAGATGGTGAACGGGGTCTAGAATTTTTGATGCACTTGGCGTTGCGGAATTATAAATTATAGCTCCGTAATCAAGGCGGACAAGACAGTTGAGCGGACAAGACTGTTGTATAAGTTCAGTAGGCATTTTCGGTCACTACCCCATGTTGCGCGCGACAAAATTTTTAAAAGGTTCATCGTCTTCAGACATCTTGCCTTCAAATATTTAAGATGGGGGATAAAGGTAAGCTTCGAGTCTAGAATTATTATCAGGAATTTATGTTCACTGCTCACGGATAGTTCCTCTTGATTAATCGTGAGATTTGGCACTGGTGTCATGCCTCTTTTGTGTTGAGAATAGTATGCACGTAATTTTCTTTGCATTTATTTTAAATCCATTACATCAGCCCATTTAGACAGTTTGTTTAATCCAAGCTGTACCTGTCGTTCGCAGATAGCAATGTTGCATGATTTGAAACCTATCTGTACATCATCGACATACACAGAATAAAAACATGCTGCGTGGAATAACTGTATACAGGGAGTTCATTTTTACAATAAAGAGTGTGCAACTAAGCACACCCCCTTGTGGCACGCCAGCCTCCTGGGTGAATGTTCTAGAAAACATTGCCCACTCTTACGCGAAACGTCCGGTTAGACAAGTAGCTTTCGACTGTGTTTAACATATTTCCACGGACCCCCATCGCGGAAAGATCTCGCAGAATCCCGAAGCGCCATGTCGTGTCGTACGCTTTCTCTAGATCTATAAAGACCGAAAGTAAAACTGTTTATGTATAAACGCATCTCTGTGTTGCCTCGATGCGAACAAGGTGGTCTATTGTTGACCTACCTTCTCGGAAGCCACACTGGAAGGGGTCTAGTATTTTGTGGTTTTCTAGGAAACAGATTAGGCGCCGGTTTATCATTTTTTCATACAACTTGCACAGGCAGCTTGTTAGCGCTATTGGCCTGTAGCTGCTAGCTAAAGACGGGTCCTTGCCTTGTTTAAGAATCGGGATGACTATGGCTTCTTTCCACAAGGAAGGATATATCCAGCCGGCCACATGGCATTATAGAGAGGAGGAGTGTTGTCAGTGTTTCGAGGTGTAAGTACCTAATCTTTGCTAGATGATATGGTCGCCACCTGGCGCCGAGTTGTTGCAACAAGCGAGAAATGCTTTAAGTTCGGCTAAGCTGAATGGTCGGTTTGTAAGCCTCATTTGATGAACCTTTGCGATTAAGGGGCTGCCGCTCTTCGTGTTCTTTGAACTTCAGGAAAGATTGTGTACAGTGCGATTCACTCGATACATATTCGAAGTGTTTGCCTAGACTATCCGCCTGGTCTTCCAGGCTATCACCTTGGCTATTTACTAAGGGTGGAGATGTGACTCCCGACCTATTAATTTATTTACCCTATTCCAGACTTTCGTTTCATCGGTGTACGAGTTTATGATGGAGATGTACTTTTCCCAGCTCTCTCTTTAGCACGTCTGCGCGTTCTCCTGCCCTGCGATTTTGCTTGTTTAAAATTAATCAAGTTTTCGGCTGTTGGGGAGTTGCGAAACAATTCCCAGGCCTTGTTTTGCTTTTTACGTGCTTTTTGCAATTCCTCGTTCCACCAAGGCAGGCGACGCTTATTAGCTAGTCCATTAGTTTGTTGTATGCACCTTTCTGCAGCGTCAGTGATAAAACCTGTTATATATGCCACAGCGTCGTCTATGTTAAGAGAGGCAATGTCATCCCGGCCTAAATATGCTATTTCTTTAAAAAGTTGCCAGTTAGCAGAGTTAACCTTCCATCGGGGAACATGTGGCGAGCAACCATCTTGTTTTGTTAAGCTTAGTATAATTGGAAAGTGGTCGCTCCCAAAGGGGTTCTTCAGAACGGACCACTGCAGGTACGGAATTAGTGTACTCGACACGATACTCAAATCTATGGAGGAGTATGAATTATGCGCCACGCTGTAGTACGTTGGCTCTTTCTTATTAAGTAAACATGCTCCTGAGGAAAAAAGAAAGTTTTCAATTAGGCGACCTCTTCCATCACAACGCGAGTCTCCCCACAAGGTGTAATGTGCGTTGAATCTCCGAGAACTATGTATGGCTCCGGAAGTTCATTTATGTAGTTTTGAAATTCAGTTTTATGTAGTTGATAATTGGGAGGGATGTATATAGAGCTGATAGTGATCAGCTTGTCAAACAACACCCCTCGGACAGCAGCTGCCTCTAGGGGCGTACGAAGTTTTAATTCCCGGCAGGCAATACCTCTATCGACTACAATAGCCACACCACCGGAAGACACGACTGGGTCATCGCGGTCTTTACGAAAAATGGCGTATTGCGGAGAAAGTTGATTGTGTAGATTGTAAGGTGTGTATCTTGAACACCACAGCACCTTAGGGTTAAAGCTGTGTAGGATTTCTTTGACGTCATCGGGTTGTGTAGGAGTCCTCTGACGTTCCATTGTATATTGTGTATTCATGTGATTTTGCAAGTGGTTTTTTTGTGCTGTGTGTTTAAAGGACACTAATTTAACTTACACAGCCCTTGTAGGGCCTGTGATGCGGGCTTTTTCTTTATTGGAGCGATCTCGAGATTCTCGCGGCTCCTTTGGCGCTGCGGCGCTGTCGGCAGGTTGTTGCGTCCAGCACTCTTGCGAGGCGCTGGACACGCGCTCTTGCGAGCGGTTGTTTGACGGGAAGGCCTCGTTTCGAGGGACGAGGCCTTGAGGCCACCAGCCCGGAGGTCGATGGACCCTTCTTGTGAGTTGGCGTAGCAGCGCGAGCTGCAGCCGCCGGGGGGGGGGGGGGCGGATGGCGTCACTGCCGGCTCACTGTGTGTGGGCCGGACAGCCGCCGGAAGCCATGCGACGCTGCCCCTCACGCGCCACTTCGGCAAAGGTTTCTTTGGCAGGTAGGATACCCGCCTGCGGACTCCTTGAACGTTAGATTTTCCTTACTTTAACTGTTACAATTTCTTTTTTTTTTCAGGATGGGCACGACCGCGTGTATGCGGCGTGCTCCCCATCACAGTTCACACAGTGGAGAGAGTTTTCGCATAATTCAGAGAGATGCTCAGTTGCACTGCATTTAGCACAAGTCTGACGGCCTCGGCATTTCTGCGATCTGTGGCCGAATCTTTGGCATTTGAAGCATCGAAGAGGGTTTGGCACGTATGGCCTGACACGTAATTTAATGTATCCGGCTTCAATGGTCTCGGGTAGAACACTAGAACCAAAAGTAAGGATTATATGTTTCGTCGTTAGCTCCTTGCCATCGCGCCTCATCTTGATTGTTTTACAGTCAAAACCTTTTTGCTCTTTGAATCCTTCCAAACGTCATCTTCAGTGAGCTCCAACAGTCGTCATCAGAAATAACACCGCGGGTGGTGTTCATTGTGCGGTGCGGGGTCACAGCCACAGGAAGTCTCCAAACGACACTAGATTCTGTATTATCATGCTGTTTCTATCGCGGAGTTCCAGGAGGAGGTCACGGCTGGCCATCCTCGTCGCCTTGTAACCTGGTCCTATAGTCTCTGTCAGAGTCTTTGCAACAATAAAGGGTGAGATCACACTCGCGGTCTTTTCAGTTTCCTCACTGTGTACCCGCGGTAGCGTGGAAAGTTTTCAACTTGCGGCCAAAAAATTTAAAACTTCTTCGGTGCGCCCCCTCTTTTGGGGGCGTAAGAAAGCGCGGGAAAAGAATTAGCCATGCAAATATTCATGTTTCGGCAGAAACGCCAGCCACCCACCATGGAGTCCTACTAGGGGACGCTGCAGTGCCTGTAAACATAGGCCCTGCAGACGCCAGCTGTACGTCACCACTATAACCGAATATGAAATAACCTAGGCAGGCTACTCACACAGGTTAACCCTCGCTGCCAAGAAGATCGGAAGGAATATAGAAGAGAGGAGAAGACAGGAAGATTAAAAGTAAGAGAGAAAGACGAAGGTTGGAGATGAGGATAGGAAACGGCAACTACCGATTTCTCCCGGATGGGTCAGTCCGGGAGTGACGTATACGTGAAGCCGAGGCCAAAGGGTGTGTTGCCTCCGCCGAGGGGCCATAAGATCCAAGCACTCAGCATCGGCTCAACCCAGGATCCCCTTTTCCCCGGACACGGCTAGCCACACACCGTTAAACGTGGGAGGGTCCAACCCTCGTGTGCTCGGGTCCGTGGTGTCGCAACGCACCAAACGCCTGCTGACGCAGACGCCCCGGGGATGGGTACATTCTCCTTGCCTGCTTGCAGGATTTTGCCGGCCTCATGGACACCTTTCCAGTGTCAATGGCTTTCATTGCTGTTTTAGAATATGTGATGATGATTCCGTTTGATGGTTTGTGATTCAATCGCCGACATCTCTGCCTCCTCTGGTGAAAAGTGTCTCACGCTACGCTCGAGATTAGCTTCCCTTTGTCGCTCACTACTACTGTACGTTAGTGCCCTTCTGGGTACTCTGCGACATCGGTGTACACTAGAGCACTGCAGGGCCGATTTTTGCAGCCCGAGCCCAGCCCGGGCCCGTTTTACATTGGGCGGCCCACCCGAGCCGATCAAAACTTTTATGGCGAGACCCGGGCCCGGCCCGGGCCCGGAAAATTCTACGTTACCCCCCGGCCCGGCCCGCCACCCTTCGCCTTAGGCCTGAGCCCGGCCCGAACCCAGCCCGAGAGCGAAAATACATGTTTGGCAGAGTTGAGAGGCCCGAGAATAACTCGCTGCACATTACGTGCACCACCAGAAAGCCCGAGCCCGCCCGGGCCCGGGTCAAAAAGCACACGCCGTGCCCGAGCCCGGCCCGAGCCCGTGAAAAAACTGCTATACCCGGCCCGGACCACCGGCCGGGCCGGGCCCGGGCTTTCGGGTAAGCCCGAGCCCATGCAGTGCTCTAGTGTACACTACCGCTTGTTTTGGGAGGAGGGAGCTTTGGAGTCTTTGGACTCTGCTTCACCTGCGTTCTTCGTTGTGTATGGGGTGCATGTTTCTTGGGATGAGGGTATTCCTAACCTGTTCGCAATTTCTTTGGGGATGGCGATTATCCTGTCTCGCGATTCTGGGTTATGGTAGTCCAGTTTCCGAAGGATGGATCTGCCCGTTTGCTGCCAGTTAGTCTGAAATATTGCTACACGCGTTTGGCATTTGATTGTTTGACCGAGACGCGCGGGCGCCATCACTCGAGAAAAGAAGAGGAAGAACGAGTTGGGCTCGCGCTGTGAACCTAACCGGTCAGCGCTGCAACCGCTGTTGTAAATACAACCTGCAAATAGTTGCCCTCTTACTGACTCTTCTTCGCGTAACAATATTGCCGTGGGTTCCGCCTCGCACATTTCCTCTAGGGTGTTTGACACTCCTACGTTTAAAGGATGGTTGCGTCAGTACCCCCTTTGTAGCTCTCACTGGCAAGGAGATCAGATACCTCAGGCTATCACCACTGAATATTCAGTGGCTCTGTCGTGGCGTTCTGCGCATGGTTGGTTTGCTATTGTGACTGTATAAACAGCGATGCTTTATGAAAAGAAAATAAACTGTAGGAAGTCAGCGCTCTGTTCACTCTTCTGTCCCCTCTGGTTGCCTTGGGCTGTTAACCTGACTTTAAAGCATGTTTTACGAACAAGCCCAATCTTACATCCTTCTACATATTTAAAAGCTCCATAACCAGCCTAAAATTTGCAACAAGGACTGAGTTACTGGTGTCTAAAGGCTGTTTGACATGGCGCGTCTCGAGCGACAAATATCTGTTGAACAAGCGGAATATTTGGTATCTGCGCCAGGGGCGTTAAGGTGGCGGTCCCACTCCAGCGGCATGAGCCCCCCCCCCCCTCCCCCGTTTTCAGTACTTTTGGAGCAACCGTGGCCGCTCTTCTACTTAGAATATAAAGTCGTTGTACATACCATAAAAAGCTGAATTCGTTTAGATTCCAACTATATATGATATAAAAATTGGTTATTGTGATTTAGAAATATGTGTTCAAGAACAATCATGAGAGACATGGTTTTGCGAACTGTGTCTCCGTTGTGGCCATATTTAGAAGAAACTAACGCATTTACTGCATTGCGTCTTGCTCTGTAGCTTTAGGACATATTTATCTATTTCCTAGACTCAACTAAAAATGTAGAATTTTTACTTTTTCAATTATTTGCTTTGATGATTGACAAAATATCCCAACTTCTGTTGTAAACAGCCGGCACTACACGCTCAAGTAAGCTATATTGTGGATAAATTAGAGTTCAAGAAATTTCCATTTAGGACGCAAAATTTCATTCGTGTACCTTTATAGTTTTAAACAGCAGCTTCGTAGCTTTAGTACCTTCCCGCAAAAATGGGCAAAAGTAGGACGAGAATTCTAGATATTGCTAATTTTTATCGCAATAGAGGAAATAATAAAGGTACATGCATGAAATTTTGCGTCCTAAATGGAAATTCCCTGAACTAATTTATCCACAATATAGCTTCCGTGAGCGTGTAGTTGCCGGGCTGTTTACAACAGAAGTTGAGATATTTTCGCAATCTTCAAAAGCCAATTATCCAATAAGTAAAAATTCAACATTATTTTTCTGCGTATAGGAAATAGATGAACATGTCCTAAAGCTACCGAGCAAGCCGCAATGCAGTCAATGCACTAGTTTTCTTCCAAATATGGTCACAACTGAGACACAGTTCGCAAAACCATGTATCTCATGCTTTTTCTTGAACATATATTAATACCACATTAATAAATTTTTATATTATATAGTGGAATCTACAAGAATTAAGCTTTTTTACGGTATATACAACACTTTATATCCCAAGTAAAAGCCGCCATGGTTGCTCCAAAGTACAGAAAACCTGGACTGGCCCTGCCGGAGTGGAACCACCACTTTAAAACTCGACAAAAGAAAAAGAAAGCACTCAGTGCTGAGCAAAAAAAAAAATCCTACATATAAATGCCGGCAAAAGAATGCTGGCCGTGGACGAGCCATGTTGTGACCGTTGTGCGGGAGTCGTCGGCCCATATGGCGGCCAACCACAGCCACAATGAAGCAACTGGCGGCCGAGACGTCGGCCGGATGCCGACTGCCGTTCACCTACCGGTGGTCGGCAAACAGATTGGAACGTGCAAAAGTCGGACGCAGCCGGACCCAGATGTCCGAGATCAGGCCTTCGTTTCTTTACTGGCCATGGGCGTCAGCCTGATTTCCTGCCGAGGTCATTTTTTTTGCTTGGGAATACCTTTTTGGGAGTACGTTTGTTCATTTTATAACAAAATATAACGCTAGAATTTCGTATTTGTAGTGGGAAGCGTAAAGTAAGAAGATATAGAAGTTATCGTCCAATCTCGTTGGCATGCGTGTGCTTGTACCTGCTTTAGCACATTATCTCAAATGTGGCGCTGAAAACCCCAGATTACCAAAAACATATGCAACTGGAGCAGATATTATGGTTCCTTTCCTGGAAATGAAAGCAAGCATCCGGATTGGTTAAGCTAGTCATGTTCTTAAACTGTATTAGACCAATGTTAGAGCATGCTAATAGGACCGATTTCATACTAGATTATTTGACCAAAATAAGAAACTGCAGTGCACATCTAATCTAGTATACCCGAACGCACTGTAACAGCAAACTTTATGCCTCCCTGAATTGCCTGATTAACCCAATGCTCAAAACAGGGGAAGCTGATTCCTTTTCTTGCTGTTGAAAAGCTGCTTGAATGTCAATAGCTGACTACATCTGTTGAGAGGGAAAGTCAGGCATTGACAATATTATTAAGCTTTTATATTGTTACGTGTGGAAGGACACAGACGAAAGAGGCTATTTACAGGCTATTTACACAGAAGCCAGACAGCCAGGCCCACAATCGCTCGCACCAAGAGAACAGACACACTTCGTCGTCTTTCGCGCGGCGGCTCGTCTCTTCAACTCTTTCGATGTTATCGTAATACTACCTCCCCGCGGCACACGCCGTGGTTGCTCATGCTATGGTGTGGGCTGCTGAGCACGAGGTCGCGGGATCGAATCCCGGCCACGGCGGCCGCATTTCGATGGGGCGAAATGCGAAAACACCCGTGTACCTAGATTTAGGTGCACGTTCTTTAACGTCTAGTTCATGTTCATGTCTTGTCCCACGTGCCGTTCGTGTCATAAATACGTCTCTTTGTGTCTCTGGTTGCCTTCTTGTGCGTCTGGCTAACCTGCGCCCACACTTATCATCACAATTTTGGCGAGCCTGCCAGGATCGGCTTTAACATCTGCCGACAGCTAGACGCACGGGAGGAAACCATGGATATTGAGAGACTATACGCGATCGGCAAGTACATGGGCTTAGCTGGCGCCGCTCTTCGCGGTGGATTGACGCGGAACGCGCAACAGAAGACGCGTCCGCGCGCAAGTTCGTGAAGATGAGCGCGTGATCATGGAGCTCGATGAAAGACGGCTGCAAGTCGAGGAACGCGTTTTACTGCTGAAGCTCAAGCTTCAAGAACAGACAACTAGTTTGAACGTGCGAGATAGTGGACTACCGGTGAGCAACCTCAAACTAATTGAGGAAGAAGGATACACGTGGAGGCTGTTCGATTAACAGAACTTTCTGCAGCTAAACAGCTTACGAAGGGAGGACGCAGCTCCAAGAGGAAAAACTCAAGATGCTGCCAGAATCTGCATGCATTGAAATGAAGAGAGTGAGGCTGAGAACCAAGATGGAGAGTAGGCGCGTTTTCGTAGCAGAACTGCATGAATGAGAAAGATGCCAGAAGTTGGCAGATTAGAAGCGGCCGTGGCAATCGTATATATACTGGAGAAGCGCACCACTGAGGAGCCCTTGATGCAGGTGACGTGGATAACAGGATGGTTGACACCCCGATCGAGGTGTGCGTGAACAAGGAGCAGAGAACAGCAGAGAAAGAGGTAGCTTCACCTCAGAACAACAGTGAGTCTGCCATCGAAAATGATACCAGGGATCGCCAGGCAGCAGACATAACGAGGCATTTAGATTCTAAGAAACAGAGCAATGAGAAAGCCAGCAGATACCCGAAGCGTCCCAGATTTAAGGCAACGCGTAAGGGCAGGAAGAACTTGCACAGAATTTGTAAGGGCAGGAAGAACTTGCACAGAATGCGTAAGGGCAGGAAGAAGATTCAAGGGCGATGGAAAGGAAACAGCGTCATAAAACGCAGGTACATGACAAGATGCAGGCGTCCAGGAAAAATTTGAAGAAGCCAGAGTTCTACCCAAGCCATTCCAAGCCGTACAGCAATCTTAGCGCAGGAAAGAGAAAGAAAAGGCTAGAAGTAGACAAGCATGGAGTTCAGGAAAAGGCGAAAAAAAAAGTGAGCAGTGTAACTGGTATGATAAATAAGGAATATTATCTAGGAATGCCCCCGGACAATTGAATGACCAGTTTTCACAAATGTGTGGAGAGAACAAGTTTATTCATGTAAAGTGTTTGGACATTGAGTTAGCCAACATTGCGAACAGTGGAGTGCAGTGCATTACGTGGTATGAAGTGAAATTACCGGACCATAAGAAAGAACTCACTGACGAACGGACGAACTCCGCACTCTGTGTTTTTGTGTCACGCATATCTAGTCGACGCGTCCTACCTCACCGCCGCGTCGTTTTGAACAGGGGGGAAGTGTGGTAGGAGGACGCCAGTTAATGTTTGTGCTCGGTGTGCGGGGCCGAGCATATACGTATAGGTGCATATACGTTAAAGAACCCCAGGTGGTCCAAATTTCCGGAGTCCCCCACTACGGCGTGCCTCATAATCAGAACTGGTTTTGGCACGTAAAACCCCATAATTAATTACCCCCCCCCCCGGCGGCAAACGCCGTCACGGTGCTGTAATATCCAAGGTGCTTGGAGAGGTGTAGGGTTTGAGCCGGCGACGTGGACAATATCACTGGTGGTCACAGCGGAGGACGTAGTGGGCGTGGCTAGAACGATTTCGTAGTGACATCGGTCACTTGGCGGAGTACGCGATATGGGCCTGTGTAACGGCGAGCAGTTTTTTCACAAAGGCCAACTTTACGCGATGGTGACCAAAGCAACACGAGGTGCCGGGCGCAAAATGCACATCACGGTGACAGAGGTCGTAGCGTTGTTTCTGTTTTTCTTGAGACAATTGCAGACGAGCACGCGCAAGTTGGCGAGCATGGTCAGCACGGCGATTGCATCACAGGCATAATCGCTAGTTGAAGCTGTGGGGAACGGGAGCACAGTGTCTAGTGTAGCGTCGGTTCTCGGCCATACAATAGGTAAAAAGGGAAAAGCCAGCAGTTTCGAGACGGGAAGAGTTGTATGCAAAGGTAATGTAAGGTAGAGCGAGGTCCCAGTCACGGTGGTCGGCGGAAACGTACTTCGATAGCATGTCTGTAAGCGTGCGGTTCAAACGCTCAGTGAGGCCGTTCGTTTGTGGGTGTGGTAGGAGGTGGTAATTTTGTGCTGTATTGAGCAGGCACGCATGATGTCGTCAATGACTTTGGACAAGAACGTACGGCCACGGTCTGAGCATTTGACGCGGAGCACCATGCATCAAAATGATATCGTGGAGGAGGAAGTCCGCGACGTCAGTAGCGCAACTGGTCGGAAGAGCGCGTGTTACGGCGTAGCGGGTCGCGTAGTCCGCAGCGACGGCTATCCACTTGTTTCCTGATGTAGATTCCGGAAAGGGGCCGAGAAGGTCTAAGCCAACACGATGAAAGTGCTCGGCAGGGATGTCTAGTGGCTGCAGTAACCAGCGGGGAGCTGGAAGGCTTCTTGCGTCGTTGGCAAAGTTCACAAGCAGCGACGTAACGCCGTACGGAACGGGCAAGGCCCGGCCAGAAAAAACGGTGACGTACTCGGTCATAGGTTCGAGAGACGCCGAGGTGTCCTGCCGTTGGGGCGTCGTGGAGCTCTTCTAGAACGGTTGAGCGGAGGTGTTTAGGGACTACATGTAGGAACTCGGAGCCGTCCGGATGAAGGTTACGACGGTATAGAGTACCGTCGTGGAGTACGAAGAGGCATAGAGTAGTATCGGCCGGAGAGTGCTCCAAACGGTCGATGAATTCTCTGGTGTAGGCATCACGACGTTGCTCGTCGGCGAAATGAAGGAGCTGGGATACTGAGAAAACGGAAGCAGCACTGTCAGTATTGGAGGAGTCAGAGTCGTCAACAGGGTAACGCGACAAGCTGTCAGCGTCTTGGTGCAGGCGGCCAGACTTGTACACCACGGAATATGAAAATTCTTGTAGCCTCAAAGCCCATCGACCAAGCCGGCCTGTAGGATCTTTGAGCGATGAGAGCCATAGAGAGCATGATGGTCAGTGACGACAGAGACAGGGCGACCGTAAAGGTAAGGGCGGAACTTCACAACTGCCCAGACAACAGCAAGGCATTCTCTTTCCGTAATGGAATAGTTGCGCTCCGATGGTGATAGGAGGCGGCTTGCGTAAGCAAAAACGCGATCCATGGCCACGCTGACGCAGGGCTAAGACGGCACCTACACCCATGACCGCTGGCATCTGTACGCAATTCTGTAGGGGCATCAGGTCGAAGTGGGCGAGAATGGGCGGTGAGGTGAGAAGAGTGACGAGACGAGAGAAGGCGGTGGGCTTCTGAAGTACCCCACGAAAATTGTACGCCTTTCTTCAAAAGATTAGTGAGGGGTCTAGCAATTGCCGCGAAAATCCTGAACAAAACGACGAAAGTACGAGCATAGCCCAACAAAAACTGCGAACGTCTGCGGCCTGTCTTCGGAACCGGAAAGTCTCGGACGGCGCGAGGTTTGTCGGGATCAGGCTGCACTCCGGAAGCGTCGACGAGATGGCCCAGAACAGTAATTTGGCGGCGGCCAATACGACATTTGGACGAGTTGAGTTGCAGCTGCGCCTTTCGAAATACATCAAGTATAGCTGTTAGACGCTCAAGGTGAGAGTCGAACGTTGGCGAGAAGACGATGACGTCGTCGAGGTAACAGAGACACGTGAACCATTTAAAACCTTGGAAGCAAGGAGGCCATCTTACGCTCAAAGGTGGCCGGGGCATTGCATAACCCAAACGGCATTACTTTAAATTGGTATAGGCCATCAGGTGTTACGAACGCGGTTTTTTCTCTGTCCGTGTCGTCGACAGCAATCTGCCAGTATCCAGAGCGAAGATCAATAGAAGAGAAATAGCTGGAACCGTGAAGGCAGTCAAGGGCGTCGTCGATTCGTGGGAGCGGGTAGACGTCCTTCTTAGTAATTTTGTTCAAATGGCGGTAGTCTACACAGAAGCGCCACGTGCCGTCCTTCTTCTTAACCAACACCACAGGTGACGACCCAGGGACTCGAAGAAGGCTCAATGATGTCTTTATCTAGCATTTTGGTCACTTCATTTTGAATTACTCGGCGTTCCGACGCAGAAACGCGATATGGTCGTCGGTGATAGGCGTAGCATCGCCAGTAGGAATCCGATGATTGACCGCGAGCGTCTGGCCTAAAGGGCGATCGTCCGAAGTCGAAAATATCTCTGTAGGCCGATAAACACTTTGGAAAGGTCTTCAGCCTGAGTAGAGGACAGGTCCGCCGCAACCATTTTCTTTATGTTGGGATCGGCTCCCGAGGTTGGCGCGAGGGGCACGCCAAGCTCGGTAGAACCATCGGCTGATGAAGCTGCCACTTGATGGTCGCCGAGGCAGTCAACGTTGGCAAGGCAAATACCTTGCGGGAGAATTTTGTTTTGCCAATCCAAAGTTGAAGATAGACATGCGAGTGCAGTTATTAGTAATGGTAAGAATACTGTGAGGCACGGTGACGTCATACTGTAGTGGAATGTCGGGCAGAGGAGTGACGAGGTACTCGCCATCAGGAACAGGTGGGGAGGACAACAGTTCAATATAGGCTATTGACTTTGGTGGTAGGCGAATAAAGCCTTTGGGGCGTAAGCGGCACTGGGGTGCATCAGGAGGTTCTGCGAGAATCGGCAACTCAAGGCGAAGGGTGCTGGCAGAGCAGTCAATAAGAGCAGAATGTGCAGAAAGAAATAGAGTCCGAGAATTAGGTCGTGGGGGCAATGAGCAAGCACGGTGAAGAGTACAGGAGTGTGGCGGCCGGCGATGCTGACACGTGCCGTACACATGCCGACGATAGGGACAGTACCGCCATCCGCGACGCGGACGACGCGTGCCGACGCTGGGGTGAGGAGCTTTCTGAGTCGTCGTCGGAAGGCAGCATTCATAATGGAAAATATGGGCCCCTGTATCGATCAGTGCAGTGACAGGATAGCCGTCGACGTCAACGTCAAGAGGTTTTGGTTCGTAGGCAACGTGAGCAAGAGGATTTGAGGGCAGGGTCGACAACGCAGCTTCACCTCCAGAAGCTGCAGTGTCTAGTCTTCCGGCGGCATCCGGGAGGTGATAGGCGGCGACGAAAATCGACGGGGTTGGGGCGAACGAGACTGGTGGCGTCGAGGTGAGGGCGAGCGGCTGTAGCGACGGTTCGGAGCAGGGGCATCAGCGACAGTGGTTCATGGCGGGAGGCATAGGGGAACAGAAGGTCCGAAGGTGCGGGGATAAGTGGTGGCGTATGTCCGAGGAGGAGGTGGCCATCGGTTGCGGCAGTGACGAGCGACGTGGCCGATGCGACAGCAGTGGAAGCAGATCGGCCTGTCATCAGGAGTACGCCATTCGGACGGGTTGCGGCGAGATGTGGCAGAAAGGGACTGCCGAGGGCGAGGAGGGCCACTAGAGAACTGGGGAACGCTAGGTTGAGACGTTGAACACAAACGGAGTTCAGACCCATGTTTTTCAAATTCCTGTCTGACGACGGCCTGATCATCGCAATCGTGGTAGCTGGCGGATCAGGAGGCGTCGTGGAGAAAGCTGAGGAACAGGCAGCCTCGAGCTCGCGACGAACAATTCGGGTTAAGTCGTCACAGGTGGTGGCCTGACGCGGTCGACCCTCACATGTCGACGTAGCAGCAGTGTTGGGTAGCCGCGTGATGTGGGGTGTGATACGGCGGCTCTTAGCGTGTTCAAGGCGACAGCATTCTTTATGATGGCGTCGACAGTCGAGACGTTGCCGAAAACAAGCAAATTGAAAGCGTCGTCGGCAATGCCTTTAGCACATGGGCCACTTTATCTGCTTCGGACATATTATCGTCAACTTTGCGGCATAGAGCCAAGACGTCGAGGATGTATGAAACATACGGCTCTGTAGAGGTCTGCACACTAGACGCAAGAGCCTTCCTCGCGGCACCTTGCGCCCAAGAGGGTCGCCGAACAGTTTCCCGAAGCTGTTCTTTGAAAGTGTCCCAACTGGTGAACTCGTCGTCATGCGTTTGGTGCCACACGCGTGGGGTGCCGCCGAGATAAAAGATGACATTGGCCAGCATAATCGTTGGGTCCCACCTGTTATTAGCACTGGCGTGTTCATAGAGCTTGATACACTCGTCAACCTCCTGTCCCTCCAGGCCAGAGAACACACCAGGGTCGCGATGTTGGGCAACCGTGACGATAGGCGTAGTCGGGCGAGCCGAAGCCGTTGCAGAGGCGGTCTCGTCACCGGGGGGCATGGTGACAAGCTCGATGTACCGACCACTTCGGAGTTCCGCGGTGAGTACGGGGATCGCTAACCTCCTACAGAATGTTACTGTGGGAAGGACACAGACGAAAGAGGCTATTTACAGGCTATTTACAAGAAGCCAGACAGCCAGGCCCACAATCGCTCGCACCAAGAGCACAGACACACTTCGTCGTCTTTCGCGCGGCGGCTCGTCTCTTCAACATCTTTCGATGTTATCGTAATAATATGAGCTTGCTTCATGAACAAGAATACAATAAAGCTGTTATCTTTGGAGGTCATAGATTCCAAACAATTAGAAATTTTTTTCGGGAGACCACAATAAACTTTTAGGATATACGCAATAACTAGTGTACCTAAGTACAAGTACACTGAATACACTTGAGTGGTTGAGTGACTGGCTGCGGAATGCAGCCGCGTACATAGCTGCTGCGTCGAGGTAACTGCTAGGTTCCACGTGTGTGTCTCCTATAGCCCATGTACCTGGCAAGGGGCATGATTATGCGTGGTCTCATTACAGCGTTGGCTAGTGCTTTTTGGCGACCAACTGATTCCGTCTGTACATGTATTTAGCATTCGTGTGCATCTTATTATGTGCATGTATGTCAGAGCAAGCTCAGCTGAGTATAATTTTTGTGAATATGAGTAAGAGCAAGCTCGGCTGAGTAAAATTTTGGTGAACAAGGGTCATAGCAAGCTCGCCTGAGTACAATTTTGGTGAATATGAGTAAGAGCAAGCTCCACTGAGTAGAATTTTTTTATGTAGATGAGTCAGAGCAAGCTCGGCTGAGTACAATTTTGTTGAATATGAGCACGGTGTAAAAATAAGGAGAGGTGCTGACACTCTTCCCCCAACGCGCGCGTAAGCGCCGCTCGCTCGCGTCCAGATTATATTCAGCTTGGTTGCAGCTGGTGTGGCGCCGTCGTAGAGGGCGCTGCGGTATGCGGTCCCAGCCTCGGCGGGAAGGCGCGTGCTTCGCTGTCTTTGTGCGCTTTGTGCTTGCATATGCGGCCGTGCTGTTTTGAAGGCACACTTTTTGTTCACGCGCCTTTCATCATCTTGTGCTTGTGTATTGTCGCCACGGGCCCACGACCAGGTGGAAGCGGCCTTCTGAGAGTTTGAAACGGGTAGAAAGTGCTTCGTCACGAACTGCAATTCCGGTTACCGAACTTGTGCGGAGCGTGTGTCTCTGTTCAAAGTGCCGTGCGACAGCGGTCGTTTAGAGCAGTGGCGCCGTGTAAATCTGAGGGCAGACCCAACTTTAATGCCTACCGACCATGTTTGCGCCAAGAATTTTTCACAGGATATGATATCGACGGCATATTACGCGGAGCTCGATGAAATAATGCTACTTGACGCGCCAAAGAGCCCTGTTATGTCTGCAAATACAGTTCCCACCTTATTTCCGAACTGTCCAAAGAACCTCACACGGTCAAATAAACCTCGAAAGCCGCTGCGGAAGAGAGAACCTCCTGTGTGCCACAAAAAATGCTGTGTGCCACAACAGTCTGTGCAAATTTTGCTGCATGTATAAGATATATACTGGGTGTCTTAACTATCATGATACCAAGATTTAAAAATATGAAAATGTCACATAGCTGGACACAACTAAGGCAATGTTGTCTGTCGTCTCTTGGAGATACTCAGATTATTTTTTGCATTCCGCCTTATTACATAATTATTTTCATAACTGATTAATCAACTTTTCTAATGCTATAATTAGATAAAAAAGGGTGAACGAGAGAATTGCACAGCAACATGAAAGATTCCCGATACAGCTTTTGTTGCTCAATACGTGATACATAAAAGTGTTTTCCGAGCTTGAAAGAAACCCGCGAATGGACTCAAAATTGCCTCGAGGCACTTTGCGTGTATTCGTGGGCTTCTTTCACGCTCGGAAAAATACTTCTACGTAGCGTGTATTGAGTAATAGAAAGCTGTATCGGGAGTCTTTCATGTTGCTCTCCAATTTTCTCATCGAAACTTTTATATAATTATAATATTTGAGAAGTTGATTATTTATTAAGACTAATCATGTAATTAGGCCAAATGTAAAAAATAATCTCAGTATCTCCAAGGGACGGAAAACAACATTACCTTGGTTCTGTTCAGCTATGTGACATTTACATGTTTTTAAATCTTTGTGCACCCTGTATAATATTTCTGTGCAGATGTGTGCCTGATTTTCAAATTTGTGCCATCCTGGATACTGAATGTTTTTTACAATGCGCGTGCGGTGTATATTACACGCTTGCATGTTTTTATTCAACATTTTTGCATTGTGGGAGTGTATGAGACCGTAAGGTTCTGGGAAGGCTATCCTCTAATAAAATTATCGAGCTGCTTCATGCACAGTTTTTTTAATTATTCTGTCTTTGCAAAATAAAAAATAAAAAGTCTATGAGATCATTGTGTGATATGTATAAGTGTATTTGTGGACAGGCTGTAGCATGCATTGTCAAATACGCTTACATTGCCACATTCTCATATGCAATTTAAGAAAAAAGAAAGTCACCTCTTAGATCCTGCAAGAGTCACTCGCTCCCCAAACGACGAAAGCCAAATGAATAATATACACAGTCTATGTTAAGTGGAATTGAAATAAAAAAGATTTTCACAAGTAAACTGTATTAGTGATATTGTGATCCAAGATAAAACGCCTGCCTTAGTCCCGCCTGATAAATTATCTTTTAAAAGATTTCTTTACATAGCTATGTGCTTTCTCATCATAGGTTCTAGCCTTGAACACCCACTTTGCTCTAGTGCGTTGCATATCGGAAGCTTGCGCCGTTTCATTTCTTAAATTATATCGCGCCCACACTGAATTCGCGTGACGATGCTTGAACCGTTTTCTGAGTTTGAATTTTCCGATGCAGTCACTATTTTCTTCTGATCGAGGGTAGCACACGGGCTTACGCTTTCATTTTTTATGCTTGTATGCATGACTGGATCGACCGCAACAAAATGTGCGCGCGAGCGGAATGTGAGTGGGCGTTGAGTGCTGCCCGATCGATCCGTGTTCAGGTCATTCGCGCCCTGCACAATATACGTTCATGTTAGCAAAGCATTCAGCCTGGTACACTTATCACCTTAATCTGAAATAACGAATTTCCTTCGCGCTTTGAGTTTTACTGGCGCCACTATGAACGAACATTTAGCGGAGGCAGAGGAATGCCAAGCCACCGGCGCCGCTAAGCTGGGACCGCTGGCCGCGGCGCCATCTATCTGCTCGCAGCAGAGCTACTCGGTGCGCCCGCGCGCGGCCGAAAATAATCTGGACGCTCGCTTGCGCGCAGTGTCAACACCTAAATATTCTTCCACCGTGAATATGAGTAAAAGCAAGCTCCGCTGAGTAGAACTTTCGTGAATATAAATCAGAGCAAGCTAGGCTGAGTAGAATTTTGGTGAAGATAGGTCAGAGAAAGCTTGGCTGAGTACGAATTTGGTGCATATGAATGGTAGAAAGCTCGGCAGAGTAATGATGGGATATGGTTATGCGAGCTTATGCAGTAATACATGTATTTTAACCTTATTAGCAACATTGCCTCCGTCTTGTGGGCACAGCCTATGCCTCCTGATACGTCTGCACACTTTATGAACTGTTGACGTGCAAGAACCATCCTTCCTTGAAATGGTGCCATCATTCACAGGAAGGGATGCAAACGGCTGACTTCGCTGCACAATTTTGATCTTCTTTTGTTTCATATGTTATCTACGGCTTATAAAAGCAAGGTATTCGCCTGCTTTTCACATTTTATTATGTGGTTTTCAGGCGGTAAAGAGAGAGAGAAGCAAGGAAAGGCGAGGCTGTTTATGACGAAGTTGTTTCTTAGAATACTGCGATATGTTACGACCAGCTATAAACAAATAAAATTCAGACCACTGAAGTAAGTGCAATATGAAATTACCTTTCAATGTGAGGGTTAATACACGTACAGTAAGTCCACAACACATTGAAGGCTTGCTGGTGTCTGCGCAAGAGAAAAATGGTACATCGGAAAAATGAAGTCAGCGGCACTAGGAGAGGGACTGTATGGGAACGCTGGCATGATGAGCGGCATCGGAGCCAGCTGAGGCTCACAGCTTCACAATTATGAATGAAGAAAGTATAAAAATGCGCAAAGATGCACCTACAACAGTTGCCACGTGGTAGTTACGAGAAAAAAAAATTATTCTACCAAAGGCACGAGCTCAAAGTTCAACAGTTGGCTTAACTCAGTAAAACAGGTAACAATCTAACCATGTCGTTTAGGTGCGCATATAAGTCACTCTCCCAAATTTTAGCTCATGGGTCAAATTCATTCGCCATTTGTAATTGTAATACTGCACATTTTAGAGCAATTGTTTGGTACTCACGAACATTGGATAAACAGCATTCCCTACATTCGTGACGCATGTAGTCCCATCTTGCAGTAGACTTTCATTATGCTATCAACAATAAAGAAATGGCTAGATGCAGTATGCGCATCATGCGCACAACGGAAATCCATTCCAGAATATTTGCTAAAACGGTTACTAACAAGCACTAATAACTTATACGCGGGATAGTATTCAGTAAATAACTACTTTACATTCCAAAGTATTCGAAGAATTGTACAGAATCTCATCTGCACTAGAAAGACTGCAATAGGAAGAGATGCGTTGAAAACTGCGAAGTCACAGTGGGCTTAACCACGCTTAGGTTTCGCTGTGATAACGAACAGGAAGCCTGACTTCTACCGTTTCCACTAGTTGCAAACTTTTTGCGCCAAATACATTACAAAAAGAACTTTGTGATGATACTGCACAAGCACAGTTAGATTCATTATCGTGGCGTAATATTTCTATATGGGTTTGGAAAATTTCGATACTACTTCATGCACTTCATTTCACTGTTGGTAAATTCCTTTGGATTTTTTTATTCACTATTGCAGCTTCTAGTTCTTAGTGTTGAAGACGCGTGCGAAAGCAACAAATGGTACTTGGTAATGCCACGAGTATTTCCATGATATGCACATATGTCGAGTGATATATTCAACCTTTGTTTAATGCCACAGTGCAACAACCAGAACTCGGGGTTTAACATTAATAAACAAAACTACTTGACGTCGCCTAAAACGGAGAACGTCAAAACTGGGCACATTCATTTGCTAAATCTATAACAGCCTACTGACGAACACATTGGCCCTTTCTCGAGATTACAGTAACTGCCTTATCCGCAAAATTGCAACCTTTGGAATAATACTCATGGTGGATACCCGAATGACGTATGTCATCTGGAATGTTCACTTTCAGTTATGCGTAGAGTACAGCGCAAGACCATAAGTTATCGGAAATCGAAAACGCTTCGTAGGAGATACCAAGCGTCAGAATGAAATCGTGAGGTAAAAGCAGGGACAACCGATTTATGCTGGGAATATTATTTCCTTATAAAGGATCAATACTAACTTAAAGACAATTTAACATGTGATACTAAGCGATGTGACTCTTCGTTCTGTGGAAATATGCATAGGGTGCATGCTTGACTGCCTGAGTGGCAAGATACTATGCGAAGATATACGTAATCTCAGTTTCTTTTTGTCTGCCGTAAGCATGTTTATATATATATATATATATATATATATATATATGATGTCTCGTCAATGCCATATAGCGCCGCCTACAAAAATATCTTTTTAATTGAGTAAAGTCAATTCGGGAGTGGGCCACCCAAATTTTGGGGGTAGGCCAAGTCAATTTTGGGAGTGGGCCAGGTCGGTATTGAACGTGGGTCAACTGAATCTTCGAACTGGGAAAAATAATTTTTTGGGTGTGGGCCAGGTCGGTTCTCATTGACATTGAAACGTGACATCATCAGTTGGTCACGTGGGTTTGGTAACCATCTGATGTTAACGCCGGACGCCGGATTTTCCGCTTCATAAAGCATATAATGCGTTCGCCTTAAAAATTGCAGCCGCCACGCCATTGTCTGCAATGGCGCGAAAACCTTTTGCGCGAAAACCTGCACGCTCTATGCATTGTCTGTTAGCAGCACAAAAAAAGGAAACGCTGACGGAGCTTCCAGAATTACGATGTGCTTTTATTGCACATTCCGCCGCACCACTTGCTTCAAAATATCAAACGGCATCTTTCGCAGAATCATGATAAATGTCATCAAACCCTCTACATTCCGTAAGGCCTAGTTGTCAGCACTGGCTACGTGCAGCATCGACATTCCTTATGAACATGCTTGAGACACTCGTATTGCGGTGAACGTACTCTCGTGCAATTTTTTCAAGCCATGCTCAGTATATTTTCATCGCCACAAAAATAAAACCAATGCAGCTATATAGACAGATAGAATTCGCATAGACATTTCTCTATAAACAACTTCAGCTTGAGACATTTGGAACATTGTCTGACAAGTTCAATCATTTAAAAGCTGGGTAAATATTTTTATGGTTTGTCTAAGCTTTATAGTTTATCTAAATACTAGATGCGGCATTCTCGTAGCAACAAGTGATTTTTATGGCATGGAAGAAGTTAGCCATTTCCTGCCCGTGCACAAACAGCCCCGATAAATGGCATTTTAACCCAAATAGCATTAAGGGGCCCGTGTCGCAGAAAATCCGGCGTTGGCAACCGGCGTGCGATGCGGGTGGCCAAGAAAATTACCAACCACCCCGACCACGCAGGCCCTCCAAGTGGTGCAAGATTTTCGTGAACAAAAATTGAATTTCTCACAGTGATATCCGTCAGGAAAATGTACTTTACCATTCAGCGTCGGATTCGCCGTCGGATTGTTTACCAATCGGCGTCGGACTGTAATTTGAATGTAGGAGAAACCCTAATTCTGCTACGAGGAAACTCAAACACCAAACCCCTTTTCCAGCATTTCTACCAGACCTACAGCCGCGCGTTGCGATGCGAACGGGTCCTGATAATGCTATCGCGTTCTACTCTTATACCCCTGTCAAGCGGGCAAGTTAAGTGCACTTACGGAGAGTGTCACTCGGTTTAAGTGCACTTTGCCAAATCGAAACGTCGCAAGTTGAGTGTCACTCGCAGAAGAGTGTACTCTTCTGCGAAACGCACTTTGATGGCTGAGTGCGTAGCCTCGCCGCCAGCGGCTTCAATGATACAAAATGTAATGCATAAAAAAGGACACAGAAATTCATTTTAGTGGTTGAACAGCTCTTGCGCACAAATAATAGCCTTAAAACGCGCTCATATTCTGTTCTAGTAGGATCAAATGCCACCTCGTCGCACGCCACTGTCATTCTGCATTGGCTAGGCATTTTTCTGGACCGGCATTGATTTGCCACTCTTATAATAAAAAATCTTTTCGTATTTTGTTGAAAAAACATAGATTAAGTTTGTTTTTATTTATAATACAATGTAAAACAATCACTTTTTAGAGGTACTTTTCTTTTTAATCTACATGTTCACAAAACGCGCTCATAGTCTTTCGCCATTCTTTTTTTTTTACTGCGAGTCCGCTCTATTTTTCCATTAAGAACCACGTAGCCTAATGTGTCACTCAAGGTCCCGAAGTGCCCTCCCCGTAAGTGAACTTAACTTGCCCGCTTGACAGGGGTATTAAAGGTGAAGCTTAAGCGTCCTCCAATTTTTTTCCGGCGATTATTTTGTTGTGTGGGCCTCTGAACTAACCTCCATCATCAAAGAATGAAAATATTCGTTATGTTCAAAATGAACCATCACATGTGCTTTGGCTGGCCTTTTATTAGTATGACTTCCAGTACAATAAAAGAAATGAGTGCATGCGTTGGGCGGGACATTATTCTGATCGTCATGGCAGGCAGGGCGCAACTTCTCCTGAAAGGACTTCTCCTTCCAATCGTCATTGCCTGGTGACTGACTTTGTGGTGCGGATGATGAACTCGGCTTGTTCGTGACTGTAGCATCATAAAGCAATGCCTTACTTTGTTGATATTCGTCATCACTGCTTGCAACTTCGCGCTCGGGTACGAACTTGGCGCTCTTGGCGCTCGGGCGAACTTGGCGACGACCCAGTCTGGGTCGTCGTCGTCACTGATGCATTCAATATCGGAAGAATCCAACATGTTCAAAATTTCTGCCATGTAATCTTCATTTTTTGGATTGAAGATCCCCGCAGAACAAATTTTTAACCAATATTAGCAAGCGCCAACAATGCTCTTCGCAAAATAACGTCAAAGCGCCAGCGGCTTGCCTTCGATGGCTGCGTTTGAGAGCTACCATGCAGCTTGCGTTCCTAGTCACATCTGCCCAACCCACACATATGTGTGGGTGGCACTTCACGAAGCCCTCGCTTATTGTTTTCAGCGCAATCATGCCTATTCATTTACAGATAAATTCTCTGATGAATCAGGAGGCGCATCTTAAAATTGCATTGCCTTCCAAACGCAAAGTATCAATATTATCTTCATAAGCGTATCTATACCGGGGGGGCAGAGGGGGCACTTGCCCCCCCACTGTCAAAAGTGGGGGGGCAAAGCATGCCATTTGCCCCCCCCCCCTCCCCCACACACACTTTCGAAAGCGGGCACTTTCGGCTACACACTGGAAAGTCGAACAAAACTACAACTGAAGCTAAATTTTATTTCTTAATAGAGTCACCACGTTACTAATGCTTTTCTTTACTACGTATCCCCGATTTGGGCAGCGAGCATTGTGCCTCCTCGTGACGCGCTGTAGCGGGCGACGCGCGAGATTCCCCATACACGCTTGCATTGCGCAGAAGTCCTGGCGCTGGCCAGTTCCAGCAGTTACAAATTAGCGCCTAACCATTCTTAAAAAAAAGAACAATCGGCTTGATATATTTAACCTTCGGGCGAGGGGAAAGGTCCGGATGAAGTATTTTAATCAGCCGCGTCCAACGATGGGTGTGCCTTACTGCATGAAATGGTTGGATTATCAAATGCGGGAACTATTGAATCTCCGTCCAGAGATAGTCTACGTAGCGTTGCAGTATAAATATATATCTTATCACCATCAAAAATCTAATCAAACCACTTACAGGTGTAACTGCCCAATTTCGTTGTGTAATCACGACTTATCGTATATTTATTTATTTATTTATTTATTTATTTATTCATTTATTCATGATACATCAAAGGTCCCAGAACAAGACATTGCATGAGGGGTCGGCACGTAGAAAAATGGCGGGACAAATTAGGCGTCGTGACTTGAAAGATGGTCTTCAATAGCAGCTTTGAAACGGGAAATGTCGGTGATGAGGGCGACGTCAGAAGGAAGGTGTTCCATTCTCGGGCTGTGTGTAGAAAAAAAGTTGCAGTGGCTTAGCTCGGCTATGCCAGGATATACGTAGCGTTAGCAAAGGTTCAGCTGATTATTCTTAGCTTTCCTGGTTGTCTAGATTGTCAAGGATTAGCTTGATTGTCATGCTTACTGCTGCTCCAATGACACACACGCGGTATACGTATTATGTGGCACATGTATATAGCCTTCTTCTGTTCATTCCTCCTACGCTCAACCGCTAATTGTCAGGCAACTACTTCGGGATCCGATGAGTCAAGCTTCTCCGTTCTTCTGCGCTGTTGAGCAGCATTTGCGCTCTCCTTCTCCATGGCTATACCACACTGGCAAACGCCAGTCAGAAGCGCAGCGGCTCCAGCGCAGTGTCACACGGCGACTGCACAGCGAGCGCGCGCCGGCGCCAGTGCGTCTACCACGGCTACGACGTCACTCCTCTCGAATGCGCAGACCGGCGGCGGTGAGTCGCGCGCTGCGGCGGCGGAGTGCGCGAGAGGTGCCGGCTGCGGTGGCTCCGGTGCGCAAGCCGTGTGACATCACTGATCCTTGCGCATGCGCAGCACGGCTCTTGATGTGCCGCGCGAAACGGGCTTGGCTAGGCCAGTGTAGCTAACGCTACAAAAACAACGATGATACGTGTTGGAATGGGCGCGTGGTAGATAAAAAGCATTGGGATGCGTATAGCGGGCGAAACAATGATGATTTGGTTGCCTGTGGACAGCGAGTGAAAGAACCTAAAAAATAAAAAAAGACGAGCACTTTTGCGGCGGGAGGTGAGCGAGGACAGACACAACCGGGATTTTAAGGCTGAGACACTTTTATTATAGGAGTAGTCAGAGAGAACGAGCCTGGCAGCACGGTTCTGAACCGATTCAAGAGAATTAATCATATTAACCTGGTGGTTGTCATAGATAGCACTGGCATATTCTAGTTTAGAACGGATTAGGGTTTTATATGCAAGTTCATTTATTCATGATACCTCAAAGGTCCCAGAATGCGACATTACATGAGGTTCTGCGAGGCGGTATGTTCATGAAAGTGACCTCGGTCGAACGTGCAGAGCTATTTCAGTGCCAATAGAACACTTAACAGAATTTTTTCTAAAGGCCTGTGTCACTTCTGCTTTCATCGATTCAATTTTCATGCCGTTTCTGAATAAGAGATACCCTACTACTTGTTTCCCGGCAGGAGCAAGAACAGCAGATATTTTATATTTTGAAGAAATGAAGACCACCTTATTGTGACGTGTTTCGAAAATTTGAACTGCGGTGGTTGCTTACGTATTCGAAAAACCGCTACTGAATAAACGCTTCCCCCCAGTTTTTATTCTTTATACACGGCATTTAGGTTTTGATCTCGGTATCCTCAGTAAACTATGCTGGACACGGTGTTAATATTTATTCGAAGTACGAAACAATATCCTGAGTGACGAGCGAAAAATTTTTTTTTCTGTGTAGGTTCATTGCAAGCCTTTGTAGAAAGTTGCATATTGAAATGTTCCAGGGTGTCATTCCGCCGCTTTCGCCGACTCCTAAAACAATTGCATGAGATATGGACTTGAAATTCCATGAAAATAGGGAGAATTTTAAGCGCAGTGCGTTGCGAAAATCTCACTTTCCTGGTTTACATAGAAGTGTTGCAGATAATTACCAAACCCTTGTTTTCCCATTTGTTCCCGTGCACCATACGGGATGCCTATAGGTTGCTTCTCCGGTGTCCTCGGTAAGCTAAACAAGGCATCTTGCTTATATCTGGGGATAATGAAATTTTCTGACGAAGTAAGATGTGTATTGATGAATTACTTTTTTTAAGTTTCCAGCAAGAAGTGTTTCAAAGCATTACATGGGGACAAGGTTTAAAACGGAACACTAATATACGGGTAACTTTTCGAAGTATGCGATGTAATTACAGGAAACTGAAACATTTAGTGCAACTGATCGAAATAAAAAAAAAACAGCTTCACTAAAAATCGGGTTGTAATTCACCAAGTTCGCACACCTCTGCTGTCTTTTTTTTTTAGTATTGAGAATAATTTATGTTGATTGTACTTCGTTCTGTATAACCTCGACAGTACTAGCGATACATTTATGCTGTAGACTTAAACACGAATTAGTAAATTTGACTGCAGCAAATGTGCATTTTTTGTGAGCTGCACTGCTGCTACTGGGTGGATCAGGGACCTCTGAGCACTCAATGCATTTTGTCCCTGCATGACATATAGATTTTATAACGACAAGAAATAAATGCAAATTCAAATAATTTTTCGGGCCTCCATGGTTCACCATGTGTTATTTAAGAATAGGTCTATAGTTACAAATATAAATACCGGATGCATTTCAAGGCTTTCTCACTTATTATAATAGTAATTCAATATATATATATATATATATATATGTATATAGATATATGGAGAGAGAGAGAGAGAGAGTCAGATCTGCGGTTTGCCCCCCCCCCCCCCCATTCGAGAAATAGTTGGTACGCCTCTGATTATCTTCTGCTTACGTCTCGGTGCCGGCAGCCGCGTTCTCCGACTGAGTTGCACCATTTTGAAAATGCAGCAGCGGTCCCCCTGGAGGCTCGTTTGAGAACTATCCAGATTGGTTAATTCAGGGAAACCCCCACTAATGTGATCGTTGGGCTGGAATGTGTGTGGGATGTACAAAGTAGCCAGAATAAATTTTGTCTGTAGCCACTCGTTTGTGTGGGCAGGGAAAGAAAGGGTTAGATGAAACAACTTGAAGTTGGCCACGGAAAATTTTGGTTTGGAAACCATTAAAAATTATTCAAATATGCATGTTTTAATGTGCAGGATCCCGGAATACCTGCATTTTATTAGCCCTAAGCTCGGTAAAACGTCTGTTATAACATTTGGGGTAGTCAGTAGCCAAATTTATGCACTGTACTTCATCACAGGATATGTAAAGAGTTCACAGCTAAAAAGCGTAATTAATCAGCAACAGAGGAAATGGTCGTAGTGTCCGTGGTTAAATCTCGATCTTACACAATGCGATGCTGGAGAAATACAGTAGGTAGCGTGAAGGACTCTGAGGGGAAAAACTCGTGTGCCTTCAAAAACACCGAGGCGAATAACGTACAATAAAATTGTGTCCTTTTAAAGTTGAAGTCACGTCTCCGGGTAAATCCAATGCAGCCATGCTGTGCATATGAACGTGGTAGACTGTGGTATAAAACAAAGAAATCACAAGCATAAAACTACCGCAGTAGCATTTCTGTAAGGGCGTCCCTGACGTCTATGTCCCTTGCTGACGTCGCATCATAACACTTACCGACTGTTGAATTGGTATCTTATATTCACGCCATGTTTCAAGGAACATACACTGAAAACCTACTGTCGATGCAAACGCGCTTGACTGCAATGAGAAAATAAAAAACGAAGAACACACTATGGCCGTAATGGTATAGATGTGAATCATCCGCTGACATCTATATCGCTGACTAGCGTCGTACGACAATTTAGCACAAAACGCGTCATTAACGGCGGAGCACACAGAAACGGGCCCATTATCTGTATCTCTTCAAACACTCCCTGACATGTATTGACTCCCAGTCTTTTTCTTCATTTTAAGCATGGTCTTAAGTAGCGTTAACTTGACGAAACTCAAGAAAGAATAAGGTAGACACACACCAAGCGCTGCCAACTAGCCCCATTCTCCGTTCTAATATGTTTAGTTTCACTTATTAGTTTATTTTGCA
This sequence comes from Dermacentor silvarum, assembly GCF_013339745.2. NCBI lineage: Eukaryota > Metazoa > Arthropoda > Arachnida > Ixodida > Ixodidae > Dermacentor > Dermacentor silvarum. The sequence goes on from NC_051162.1 coordinate 66,399,682, forward strand.
CATAATGTTTGTTGTAAGTCCTTATGCATTTCTTTTGCGGCAATGATTGCAACTATACATGGTTTTATGGACACTAAGTTTCTGAGACCCTCTGAAATAATGGGGAACTTGCCAGAATTCCATTTTGTATCATTGATTCCGTCCATCAGGGAGCATGGAATATGTAAAATTATTGGTCGTAGCGAGCAGTCGATAGTCAGCCGACAGAAATTTTTATATGAGTATTCCCGTCTCGTATGCGAAGAATGTCAGGTGTTACTGGACCTATAGTTTCTTCATGTTGGGATTTCTGTACGCCCGGAGTAACAATGAAATTATTTTTTGTGCAGGAATTAAACCGGCCACAACAAAAAATGTTTGTAGTGAAAATTTTGTTTAGATGACCGTTTCTACCTTTTTTAAACGTTCGCATATCGGGCATTGAACTTTGAACCAAATTTCTAATCGCCCTCAAATAATTCATGAGAGCTGTCTAAGCCGACTGTGTTCACCGCTGTCCTTTTGCTTTGAGAGTAGCCTGTCTTTCTGGGCACAGGCTTGCCCAATAAAGAGTTAGTTTCGCCATTCGCAGTTACAGTATACAGTTTACAGTTTCGCCATTCACAGTATACATGATGTACGTGCACTCCCTCCCACAAATACACGACGCATTAGGCCAATTCTGTCATGCTAAGTACTTTTCGTCGATGGATATCAAGACTGGTTATTGGCAAATTGAAGTCTACGAAAGGAATCGAGAGAAGACCGCGTTGTCACGCCAGACGACCTCTTCAAGGTCAAGGTGGCGTCACTCGAACTTTACTCTGCGCCTGCACCCTTCCAGCGCGTGACGGACAGTCTTGGTAGGACTGAAGTCGCAGACTTGTCTCGTCGACTTGGATGACATTGTAGTCTTTTCCACGAAATTCGAAGATCATATGCGGCGGCTTCGGACAGTACTGGAGGTGATCAAGTTATCTGGACTCACCCTGAAGCCGAAAAAGTGCCGTTTGACTTACGAAGAAGTTAATTTCCTAGGCCACGTTCTCCTTCATCTCTACAAGAAAACATAACTCAGATTTTCTGACTATAGTACGGTTTTGGAGCCTATAGGCGTAGAAATACCCTAAATGTATTTTCAAGTGCATTGCGTAACATTGCTAACATACCTTTATATCTGGGGGGCTTGCGAACGTACAAGGGGGATGGAGGCGATGGGAGTAGTAAAAAAGGAAGGGCTTGGAATAAATGCATTTATTAAAAAAAGAAAAAAAATTAAAATCGGCGCCTCATAGACACCAGTAGGCATGCTATATTCCCTAGTTGGAAGGTACTTGGAAGGTACTCTCGTTGCTGATAATCCACAGATGCAGTGCAACTCTTTCTCATAAGTAAAGCTATTATAGTATATGAACAATATAGCCTCAGCTTAAATAGACCGTGTAACCGTGGGATTACTGCCGAACACTGACAAACGCAGTGAAACCAATGACAGCGCGTATTGTGCAATGCGCCCTATTAGAGCGCTCGGTGCGCAATGACGTTGCCGAAACTTGCAGTAAGCTCACAACCGGCCCATGTTAGCGAACTAAAAAACAATCGCTATCAGCTGACTTTAATATAATCTCTTCTTCAAGTTACGCTCAATTTCAAGATTCAAACAGCGAGGAAGAAAATGCCCTGTATGACAGCCGCTGTGGAAAACTGTTTAGAAGAATGAGCGACTTCCCGTTTTATTTCAACGTTTGACGTGCTCCGGCTCGATCAAGATATTCACCCTGTCGTTTGAAGTTTCCTGAGCAGCTTAGGCCACAAAGTTAATATTTAAGCGGTTCAAGCGCGCACGGAGTGCGGTTTTAGGCATCCGCGGAATGCACAGGAGCGAGCGGCGCGTCGTCGGCCAGCGCTGCTCCTTGGACCCCTCGAGAGGGTGCGCGCGTAGTTGTCGCTACCTCTGAAAAATACAGGAGCCTTAAGCTGTGGGGTGCGCCATGCGCCAAGCCGGTGGCGGTGATGGAGCTCGGCGCGGTGAGTCACGGGATGCGTTTCCAAGGCTTTTTCAAACAGGGTCCCTTAATTAGCGCTATTATTGTTCACATAAACGCCCTTTGTCATGTAGAGCTCATGCTGCATCAATACTTGAATCCACGCCTACTCAGGCGGGAACAATTTGACTGTACAGAGCTGTGTCCCAGCCCTTGCTCCTGCATGACCTGCAAAAATGAACATTTTGATTTGAATGCTAGTATCCTCTAAGACCCTGTTTAAATCGTATGGAGACCGCCTTCAAGTTTACCAGTATTTCGACATACTCGTGTACCCGTCGTGGTTGCTTAGTGGCTATGGTGTTAGGCTGCTGAGCACGAGGTCGCGGGACTGAATCCGGGCCACGGTGGCCGCATTTCGATGGGAGCGAAATGCGAAAACACCCGTGTACTTAGATTTAGGTGCACGTTAAAGAACCTCAGGTGGTCCAAATTTCCGGAATCCCCCACTACGGCGTGCCTCATAATCAGATCGTGGTTTTGGCACCTAAAACCCCATAATTTAATTTATTTTTAACATACTCGTGTAACCGTATCTGAACGCTTTCTCGGTAGTTCATGCGGCTGGCTGCTTTATGGTCTAATATTGAAAGTTCTGTTCAGTAACATCAGCTAAAATTAGATTTTCTTGAAAACGGGCGCGCGCTAAATGTACTAAACCTAGAGGAGGTTCGCTAAAATATACTACTGCTACACTGTTTGTCATGTAAAATATAGTGGAGTTTGAAAAGGTCACAAAGTTCGCTCAAATTAACGTTTAATTAAGTGCATATAGCTTGCAGTAGCGTCGTGACCTTTAACGCCCATCAGTTCACTCTGACAGGTCATTAGCGTGGCGCTTGATTGTTTAGTGACGTAAATGGCTGAACACTCAAATATGTTTCATTATAATGTTTCGCCATGACTGTGATTTATGTAACGAACGTTTCTTCTTCGAAAACATAAATTATCAGCTTTTCTTGGTCAGCTTTAAATGCTATAAATGCTTCAAACCAAAAACTCTTAACAGAGCATCACAAATTGTGACAAGTGCATTAGGTGGAGAATGTAGCCCTAATGATCCCTAAAATTTCGTACAAGTCTTATCCTGTTGACTTCTTATGTATATGTGCTTTGAATTTATGTAAATGGCATATGAGGGGGCACTAGCCTTTTGTTGTTCCAGAATTCTAACCAATAGTTCACGTCAGCAGCATTGTGATATGCCGGCTAGGCTACCTTACCATCGTACGTAGGAGTGCTTTCTTTAAAGCATGATACGGAATGGCGTATCAAGAACTCCGCCGGAAACTGATATTGGGCATTAGCGACGTGACGTAACCTGAGTATTTGGCTCATCCTTTAAACACTTTTGACAACACCGTATATACACTATTTTTACAGACGCGAGAAATAATCTAGGCTTCAAGCGAGAACGCCGCAGAGCAGTGAATAAATAGGCATTCTTAATTGAGCAGAACGCCGTGCTCGCCTTTAATGACATTCGAAGGTCTTTAGCAATCAATGACATTCCCAGTTCACGGCCTGTCGCATTATAATTATTATTACTGCTACTGCTGCCACCGCCAACACCGCCACGACTACCCGCTCTGTCGAAGCTGCTTTGAAATATACTAAGCCGAAAAGGAAATAGGTGATGATTCACGAATGCCTTTCATGCGTATTATTGAGTAAAAAGAAAGTTTACTGCAAAAATGACTTCAGTGTAACTGCCGCCGTTTGCTATGAGAGTTAAATTTACAATATGAAGAGTAACATTCATTGTAGGCTACATTGTTCATCAGTCATGGGGGCTAAGTGGCTATGGCACTGTCTTGATAACAGGAGGTCACGGGATCAAATATTTCAGAATTTCGATGCAGGCGAAAGGCGAAAACACGTGCGTAGCGTGGATTGGGCGGACGTTAAAGTACCCCAGGTGGTCAAAATATATCCGGACTCCCCACTATGGCATACCTTATAATTTGATTGTTGTTATGGTATGTAAAATCCACAGTTTAGTAATGCGAAAGCATTATATACAACAATACGCGAAAATGCGTCGGCGTTGGCGGTGCCTTGACCGACTGTGGTACTAAATATGGCCGACGGCGCGAAGAGTAAGAACACGTCAAAAATGCTAAAATTGACGTCGAATTTCACAGGGAGGTTCCTGTAAACAAAGGAAATTAATGGCCTTGAAAATAAAATTTGATAGATGGCGGTCTGCGTGGGAATCGAGCCCGGGCCTCCGGGTTGTGAGACGCGCAAGCATTTCCGACGCCACGGTGCCTCCACGGTTATGGCTGACTAAAGGGGTGCCTAGTGCGTGCGTGATTGCACACGTCACGTCGCAGCCATCTGGCTGACAAAAGGTTTCACCAAGGGGAGATAAATATTTCGCATCCCCACACGCAAGAAGTCTCAAGTGTCTGCCGAAGTATTTTTTTGGCCGCATGCTCCATAACGCCGCCATGCTTGCTGTTTGAAACACGGTTGGGGCTTCACGGCCACATCTTGTGGCCTAAAACCGCGAGTGGGCTGACTCATTTGATATCTTAGTCGGAGTTTTGTGACGTCAACATGGCATATGAAGCTCAAGAACGAATGCAGCAACACTGCACTAATTTGCTCATTCATCATACCCCGCACGTCCTTTCAAAAATTCTGCGTTTCAAAATATACTCATTATGTGTATAGGTTAGCCGTTGCAGTTCCACAGCTTCTCTGAGCTGTTTAGCGTTTATTACTGACCGCCCACTCGCAATGGCGAATTTGGATTCCTCGACTGGGTAATAAAAGACGAAGCTCCGTACCAATCTGCGAGCCATTTTCCTGTCTTCAGATCCAACAATAGTAAGTACTTAATTTTTCAGTAGAAAACACTCTTAGAATATAGAGATGGCTTCTAGCGCTCCACGTTAGCTTAAAAGCTATTGAGTTGCGTTGCTGAGCTGAAGCTGGTGTAGAACCTCAGAACAGAAGTGTAGACGTGGCCGAATTCACTGGGCGTACAACGTTTTCCCAAGGTGCTACTCAGCCTCACATACCATGCAAAATTATAGAAGCTCTTGAAGCGTTAATAAAGCATTCCAGGTTGTTCTGTTGCACAGGAAATAACGACCAGTCATGTATAGTGTATTTCTCAATCGTTGCATTCACTTTCATAAAGTACACTGCATTCAATATCACGCAGTCTGCTTAGCCATCCGGAAATGTTTACCGGTGACTTCAATTTAAGGTATGAAAGAATTAATTTGACTTTGTTATATATAAAACGAAATATCTTGTGTATTGAATTTCTAATATCCTTGTGCCAGGCCAATCTATCTTTTTTAGTAGTTGATTGCTTCAATGTGTACGTATCACCTTACAGTCAGCTGTAAATAATACGTACTTAAGCAAAGGAAATAACTAATAAAATTAACAAAACCCATCTCACGATGAACACTGACGTGAGTGTGATTGGCATTGAAGCGATTTAGGGATACACCCCATTGCCATCACTAAATCTTGTCATGTGTGAGGTCGTGTATGCACCCGGACTGCTTTTTCACTTTTTTTCTCCTAATATTCTCTGTGACCTTTGGCCCTGCAGCGCAGTTCTTGACAGGCGCATGTGTGAACGCCGTTGTGGAGGGCTCGGGTTTAATTTTGACCACCTGGGGTTCTTTAACGTGCACTACAACGCAAGCACACGGGCGTACGATTCATACGATGTTTTCTAAATATATATGACATAGGTTGAATTCCACGTGGCAGCGGAAACGTTTTATGTCCCCGCTCCTGTAAAATAACTATACAGGAATGACTGTATTTGTAAGTAACGCTAACAAAATATTGCGAGCATCCGTAGGATTGCATTTTCGAGAACATTACGCCAACCTTGAACTATTCAATAAACAATTCGCCAGGATGGATAATATCCACTCGATGGATATTAAGCGCTACTCAAAACGAGATTACGGGTTTGATTCGTTGGCGTGCCGACCACGTATAACAGTACCGACTACCGAAACGCCAGAACGCACGTATGCCGTGAAATGGGCCCACGTTAAAACAACGCGATCTGGTCAACATTATTTCACAGCTACCCACTGCAGCGTCACTCACAACCAAGTGCACAAATTTGCACAAGAAACTATAGAGATCAAAGAAATCAGAAAACGTGGGATCTAGTCTCATGAAATAACGCTTCTTTGCAATTTAATGGAAGGGCCGGCAACTTCCTGTGGCCCTCTGACTTGCCAAAATAAAATAGCGATTTGAAATTTTGATGATTACACTGGTTGCTTTAAGGTTTATTCGGAATGTTAATCTCACGTGTGTGTGGAATCGATACCTTTAAGACATTCAATATTTCTTCCCAAAGTATGATAGAATGAACGGTGCTTACTGATCCCTTTCTTTTCAGAAGCATGGAACTTTTACTCACTGGGAGGAAGACGTTATTCATGAGCTGCTTTTTCTTCGTTACCTTCACTCGTCCGAGTACGTTGTCTCACACGAATGTATTATTTTTTTGCATGTTGCCGGTGACCGGGTTCACTGCTTTTATGACGTTATTGTTCTCGCATAAACTGCAATTTATTTAAAGAATACGTCGCCAACATTGCAGCCACTTAGTTCCATTGGCCCTATAGTAACCTAAATGTACGCATATTGTTATACTACAGTAAGAAATTTATTATTAACTACCCATTGTACTTAAACATACCATGATGAGTTCTGCAATTCGATGAGCGCCGAATATGCTGGTCGTTATCGTTTTCTTAGTAGGGTTGCTTTATTCGGTGGGTTCAGTTTCACGCAGTATTCAGTTCTATTCACCGTATTTATCATTTGTGCTAATGTTTCTGCCCATACAATCAACGAGAGAGAGAGAATAAACTTTATGTAAAAGAGCGCGCAAGCGTAGGTACCACTTCCGCTCTGCAGTGGGTAGTACCCTGAGCCCAGGAGTCCAGCGGCCTCAGCTGCCCTTCTCGCTCGGTGGACCAGGTTGAGCTGGTCCTTCGAGTCGGAGCTGAACAGCTGAATTGGAGTGACATCCGTTATGAGTCAGAGTTCTGGTGTGCTTGCCCAAGGACATACCGTGTGACAAAGCGCCGCGCATTCATCGCAGTAGGGGCATTTATTAGAATAAAGCGCAGGTTGTACGGTGGGGTAGACTCAAGTGTGAATATCCATTTGTTTGCAGTTTTCGCCATAGCACGGCTTCTTCTCACGTGAGAGAATTATGACGCGGTGGTAGTGTCCTTCGTGAAAGGCGACAGTTTCTCAGAATGAGCTATTGTCTACTTTTTTAACGTGATAGCGTTATGGGCCCCGTGTGGCAGAAAATCCGGTGTCGGTGTGGGCGTGGACGCGCCGGCATTGGTGAGAGACAAAGTTATCCTGACGATGCAGGCCCTCCACGTGGCGCTGAGGCAATAGTGAACAAAATGTAATTTCTCAAAGTAAAATTTGCGACAAAAATTGTAAAGTACGACTTAACTAAAACCTACAGACATGATAGCATGGGATTGTAATTTGAATGTACGAGAAAACGTAATTAGGTTACGAAGAAACTCAAACACAAACCCCTTTCCAGTATTTCTACCATACCAAGAGCGGCGCACCAGGGTAGGTTACTTGCAAAAACACCATCCAGCTGGCGCTCGCCTGCTCGGCAGCGTAAAATGGCAGCGGCGCGCAGAGGCGAAGGTGGAAAAAAAAGAAAGCTGCACCTGTCGGGACGCATCCCAAGCATTCAGAGATCTTTGAATGATATCGCGTTGCACTTTTAAAGGCGAAGCTTAAGCGTCCTCTAAATTTTTAAATATATTTTGCAGGCTTTCTACTGAATGCTCAAAAAAAGAGCTACTCAAGAGCTAGCTAGCATGCCACAAGCAACAAAAATTGTTGTTTTCAAACAGTTTATAACACATATTTCTAACATATCTGTCCAAATTGTAAAAATGAAAATGTACAATCTTCGTAATTCATTACAATCTAATAAGGTGTGCCCCACAAAATTACTATCAGAGGCTGCAGAAGACTACCTTCTTTCGAAGTCATTTGCCGCGAAGCAAGCAGCTATGCGGCCATTTTTTAAATATCTGTTGTACAGTATCTAGATAATAGACGGGAGAGTGTATCTTTAGGTGGCTTACATTTTTGTAAATCCCATAAAATATAATCAAATTACGATTCTACAGTACCTTTTTGCTGAGGCGAATATCTATAGCACAGACCACATAATTTATAACTCGATTAGCCTAGTTCTATGTGTCATTGTCCTGATTAGAAACACTAACGCTTATATATACATTCAAAATTTTGATCTAATCGTCATAAACATCCAGGCACGTCTTTTCAAGTTTCCCAATGACAACGCTGATCGAAAATAGCTCAAATTAATGAATTAACCGAAATGAAGACTAACCAGGATTTGTGTTTTCGCCAGTACGCACCCATTGCGGCTCCATATTGAATGTATATAGTTATTTGTTCTCACTGATACATATACTTAATTTTTTTTTCGTGTGTGTTGCGATTTTCTAACACGCACTGTTGTTTTAAAGAAGAAATTTTGCGTCGTTAGTTACTGCTTGTACCTTCGTTTTCCAGATGTTTGAAAGTATAGTTTGCTTCGTTGTTAAAATGATCAATTAAGGACAATGCTCCTACGTGGCGGTGACGCCCGGCTCTTGGTACGACTTTCTTGCGATATTGTAGTCGATGCAAATGAACCTTCCCTCTCAGTTTCCTCTTTCTACAACATGAGACGGATTGCCGATGCACTATATTAAATGCAGAACTTGCACAGTGTTTATCATAGTCATGAGTTTCTCTGAGTCAATTCGGGACTTTTACGTGCCAAAACCACGATTTTATCATGAGGTTCGCCTTCCTCCGGGGACTCCGGATTAAGTTTGACCATCAGGGGATATTTAACGGGACCCCAGTGCACGGGACACGGGCGTTTTTGCCTTTCACCCCCAAAGAAATGCGGCCGCCGCGGCCGGGATACGATCCCACAATCAAGTCTTTCCCAGCACACTATATATATATATATATATATATATATATATATATATATATATATATAGAGAGAGAGAGAGAGAGAGAGGCCTCGCCTTCATCAAGCTGGTCCACCAGCCGGAACGTGAGCAAACTATGCTGTGCAAATCCAACGTACGTTGTACTATATTTCCATCATTTACAACCGGGGCCAGCGCGATTTCCTTAGCCACAACTATATACATATATATATATATATTTATATATATATATATGTATATATATATATTCACGCGATTGGACGCCACTGTGAACAAGATAACACGGTGGCTTTGTTCTGACTACGAACCGTTCAGTTGGTTCCTCTACTTTATCGTCTTCGCCGTGCCTTTTCTCCTCAAAACGCTAGGTGACATTAGTCCCCCTCCATCAGTCCCCGACTCGATGCCGCACCAGCACAAGAGCTGTCGACGTGAAGGCAAGGCGCCGTCAGGAAATACCTCGTAAATAACGCCACTGCACGTTTCAGGAGCTCGTACGGTCCAAAATAGCGGCTTAAAAGTTTTTCAGAGAAGCCTAGATGTCGAATAGGGGTCCACACCCAGACTCGGTCGCCGGGGTGATAGGTGACGTTTCGCCGGCGGAGGTTGTAACGTCGTCCTTCGGCACCTTGTTGGTAAGTGATGTTTACGCGAGCCAGTTGGAGGGCTTCTTCGACGTACTAAGCGCAGTGCTCCGCGTCTAGAGCAAGTTCATTGGTTTTGTTGCACGGAAGGATAGCGTCGAGCATGGTTTACACGTTGCGTCCGTAAACAAGACGGAGAGGTGAGAATCGCGTTGTTTCCTGTATTGCCATATTGTAGGCAAACGTGATGTACGGAAGAATCTTGTCTGACGTTTTATGCGGCACGTCCACGTACATTGACAGCGTGTCTGCTATGGCTTTGTTCAACCTCTCCGTCAATCCATTCGTTTGTCGATGATAGGCTGTTGTTTTTCGATGACTCATGCAGCTCAGTCTGAAAATCATCATCATTATTCTATATGTATGTCCACTGCAGGACGAAGGCCTCTCCCTGTGATCTCCCATTACCCATGTCTTGCTCTAGCTGATTCCAAATTACGCCTGCAAATTTCGTAACTTCATCACCCCACCTAGTTTTCTGCCTTAGACTGCACTTCCCTTCTCTTGGTATCCATTCTGTAACTCTAATGGTCCACCGGTTATCCATCCTACGCATTACATGGCCGGCCCAGCTTCATTTTTTTCCTCTTAATGTCAACTAGCATATCGGTTATCCCTGTTGGCTCTCAGATCCACACCGCTCTCTTCCTGTCTGTTAACGTTTGGCCTAACATTTTTCGTTCCATCCCTCTTTGCGCGGTTCTTAACTTGTTCTCGAGCTTCTTTGTTAACCTCAAAGTTTCTGCACCGTATGTTAGCACCGGTAGAATGCAATGATTGTACACTTTTCTTTTCAACGACAGTGGTAAACTCCCAGTCAGGATTTGGCAATGTCTGCCGCATGCGTTCCAAACAAATTTTATTCTTCCGTAAATTTCTTTCTCATGATCAGGGTCCCCTGTGACTAATTGACCTAGATAAACGTACTCCTTTACAAACTCCTGAGGCTGACTGGCGATCCTGAATTCTTGTTCCCTTGCCAGGCTATTGAACAATGTGTTTGTCTTCTGCATAATAATATTCAACCCCACTCTTACACTTACTCGGTTAAGGTCCTCAATAATGTACTGTAATTCGTCCCTATTTTTGCTGAATTGGACAATGTCATATGCAAACCGAATGTTGCTGAGATATTCGCCGTTGATCCTCACTCCTAAGCCTTCCGAGACTAAGAGCTTGGATACTTCTTCTAAGCATGTCGTGAATAACATTGGAGAGATTGTGTCTCCTTGCCCGACCCCGTTCTTGATAGGTAACATTCTACTTTTCTTGTGGAGAACCAGGGTTGCTGTGCAATCATTGCAGATATTTGCCAAGATATTTACGTGTGCCTCCTGTACTCCTTGATTTCACAATGCCTCTATGACTGCTGGTATCTCTACTGAATCAAATGCCTTTTAATAATCTATGAAAGTCATATAGAGAGCTTGCTTTTACTCCGCAGATTTCTCTATTACCTGAATGATGACATGGATATGGTCCATCCTAGAATATATCTTCCTGAAGCCAGCAAGTTCTCTTGGTTGGCTGAAGTCAAGTGTTGCCCTGATTCCGTTGGAAATTATCCTGGTGAATATTTTATACAATACTGAATGCAAGCTAATGGGTCTATAATTCTTCGACGCCTTCCTTCTTATGGATTAGTATATTATTGGCGTTCTTCCAGCTCTCTGGTACACTTGAAGTTGTGAGGCATTGCGTATAAAGCGCCGCAAACTTTTCAAGCATTATATCTCCTCCATCTTTATTGAAATCGACTGTAATTCCATCTTCTCCAGCGGCTTTACCCCAGGTCATGTCTTTCAAGGTATTTCTTACTTCATCGCTAGCTATAAAAGGAACTTCTGTATCCTGTTGATAGCTACATCGAATGAAAGTAGCTTGGCTGCTCTGGGGACTGTACAGTATAGAATTCTTCCGCTGCTTTTACTGTGTCATCGAAATTGCTGATGGTATTACCCTACTTATCTTTCAGTGCACGCATTTTGTCTTGTCCATGCCAAGTTTTCTTCTCACTGATTTCATGCTGCGTCCATATTTTACGGGTTCCTTTATCTTTCCACGTTATGATTTCAGATATCCCTTACTTTCTTCTTGTTGATCAGTTTTAAAAATTCAGCGAATTCTATCTGATCTCTCGAGTTTGACACTTTCATACTGCAAAAGGATGGATAGTTGGGCGAGTTGGTACGGTAAAATATTCTTGGTATAAGCGCGAAGAAGACACAGACGGTTTGTTATTTCCAATAAAGATTTAGTTGTGAGTTAGCGCTCGTCCTGTCTTCTTCCGTCACCGTCCATATCTTCTTCGCGCTCATACCAAGAATATGTTGACACTTTCATGCTTTGTCGTTTCTTTATTAGGCCGTTTGTTACTTGGGAGAGCTTACCTACTTGTGGCCTTGGTACCTTACCTCCCACTTCCATTGCTGCTTCTGAGATCAGCCAAGTTATTTTTTCATTCATTACCTCTATGTTGTCTTTCTCTTCCTGTTCTGAAGCTGCACATTTGTTTGCGCGCACCAGCCGGAATTGGTCTGCTTTTACCCTTACTGCGCCTAGGTTGGCCTGTTTCTTCTTGACTAATTTTATTCTTTCTCTTTTCAAATTGATAGAAATCCTATATCTCACTAACCTGTGATCACTGCACTTTACCCTTCATAACACTTCTACATCCTGCACTATGCTAGGATCGGCAGAGATTATGAAATCTATTTTATTCCTTGTTTCTCCATTAGGGCTTTGCCAGGTCCACTTCCTGCTGCTGCGCTTCCTGAAGAAGATATTCATTATTCGGAGCCTATGTGTTTCCGCAAATTCTAGCATCTCTCCTCTAGTGTTCCTATAATCCATGCTGTAGTTAGCAATTGCTTGCTCACCAGCATGTTTTTTCCCCACTTTGCACTGAAGTCGCCCATGACTACAGTGTACTGGGTTCGCAACTTTCTCATTGCTAATTCAACATCTGCATAAACCGTTCTATTTCTTTATCATAGTGACTGGAGGTTGTACGCTCTACAATCATTCTATACCTTCTATTCAGCTTTATCACTACGACTGCTACCCTCTCATTAATTCTGTAGAATTCATCAATGTTTCCCGCTATGACGATCCTGAACACGAATTCAGGATCGCCAGTCAGCCCCTAGAGTCTGTAAAGGAGTACATTTATCTAGGTCAATTACTCACAGGGGACCCTGATCATAAAAAAGAAATTCACAGAAGAATAAAATTAGGTTGGAGTGCATACGGAAGGCATTGCCAAATCCTGACTGGGAGCTTACCACTGCCATTGAAAAGAAAAGTGTACAATAATTGCATTCTACCGGCGCTAACATATGGGGCAGAAACTTGGAGGTTAACAAAGAAGCTGGAGAACAAGTTAAGGACCACACAAAGAGCGCTGGAACGAAAAATATTAGGAGTAACGTTAAGAGACAGGAAGAGAGCAGTGTGGATCACAGAACAAACGGGGATAGCCTATATTATAGTTGACATTAAGCGGAAGAAATGGAGCTGGGCAGGCCATGTAATGCGTAGGTTGGATAACCGATGGACCATTAGGATTACAGAATGGATACCAAGAGAAGGGAAGCGCAGTCGGGGTCGGCAGAAAACCATATGGGATGATGAAGTTAGGAAATTTGCAGGCGCAAGTTGGAATACGCTAGCGCAAGACAGGGGTAATTGGTGATCGCAGGGAGAGGCCTTCGTCCTGCAGTGGACATAAAATATAGGCTGATGATGATGATGATGATGAAGCTTGACCCGTTCTTCTAACCTTACTAAGGGCAATAATATCCCAGGCAATACCTGATAATTCTTGAAACAGCCCTGCTAAGCTAGCCTCACTCGATAGGGTGCGTGTGTTGAACGTTGCCAGCTTCAGTTTCCAGTGGCGGCCTGTCCTGGCCCAGAGATTCTTAGGACCCTCTGCCGCGTCGCAGGTCTGACCACCGCCTTGGTGAGGTGCTCCGCAACCGCTGGGGACTGAGGGCCATGGGTTAATTCGAGGAGTCATGAGGCCAGTAGTGGCCAAATACTCCACCACGGAAGACAATTCCTGTTCTGGTGAGGGAGTGACTTTGTTGAAGCCTAGTTGGGCTTCCTAATTTGGTCGCACCTGGACTAGTGTAGCCCCACTAGCTCTCGGCAATATTTTTTTGCCGCTGTCAGCTGCCACTCCATGCCTCAAAATGTGGTGTACTGGAGGAGTATTAGAGCTTACCACCTTCGGATTAGAGGCCGGGTGTTCTACCTCTGCTCCACGCCACCACCCTTAAAATTTTCTCCATCATTCGTGCTGCAAAGGGCGTCAATCTGTCCGTGATCATACACAACGGGGCACCATGCTGCAGTATGATGTGGTCTACGAAGAGCTTCCCAACTTCGGAATCCCTGCTGCGGGACAGTTCTTTTGTGTCGGCATAAAGAGTGAGGTAATCCGTTGCAAAGATAATCCACTTGTTTCCAGTGGAGGACAAAGGGAAGTATCCTAGAAGGTCCATTCCCGCGAGGTCGAACGGTGTCTTAGGTGTTGAAATTGGTTGGAGTAGACACGCAGGTTTCCTAGGTGGTGTCTTGCGGCGCTGACACTCGCGGCAGCCGTTAACATAGCGGTGTGCGCTAGACGAAAGTCGAGGCCAGAAGTACTGCTGGCGCACTCGGCAGAGAGTCCTCGAATAGCCCAAGTGCCCTGACGTGGTTTCAGCGTGGCATGCAGAGAGGATGTCGCCACGCATGGCAGTAGGCACAACGAGGAGATAGGCTTTGTCACTGCCACGGGTATTTTTCTTGTACAGGATGCCCCTTCTGAGAGAAAAGGTGGATAACTCGTGAGCAATATGCCGCGAAAGTTGAGATCTCTGGCCCTTCAGGTAGTCGATAACCAGCTGTAATGATTTGTCTGCTCGCTGCTTGGTTGGCAAGTCTGAATCAGAAACAGCCCCGAGGAAACTATCGTCATCCTCGGAGCTGAAAGCAGAGTGTCCCGCAGGTGCGCGGAAAACCACATATGCGTCTTCGTGTTTGCACCAGCACCTCTACACAATCGTAATGTCAAACTCCTGCAAGTGCAAACTCCACCGAGCAAGACGGCCAGACGGATCTCTGAGATTGGCCAGCTAGCCTAGCGAGTGGTGATCCGTCACCACATTAAAGGGACGGCCGTAGATGTAAGGTCGGAATTTTGCCGTCGCCTACACGATTGCGAGGCATTCTTTCTCTGATGTAGAGTAGCTGGATTCGGCTCGAAAGAGTGTAGGCCTGGCGTAAGCTATGACGTGCTCAACACGGCCCTAATTCCGACGTTCCTGGCATCTTTGTGGACCTCTGTATCTACTTCCTCATCAAAATAGGCAAGTACAGGTGCTGTCTGCATGCGCTGTCGTAGCTGTGCGAAAGCTGTCTCTTGCTTTGTGGTCCAGGCAAAACGTATATCATTTCGGGTGAGTCGCGTGAGCGGTTTGGCTATCTTGGCAAAGTTGGCAATATATGAACGATAGTAAGCGCACAAGCCGAGGAAACGTTACACTGCTCTTTTTTCTGATGGAACAGAAAAAGAGGCGATCGCTGCAGTTTGGTATGGACCGGCCCGAACTCTAGCTGCACTCACGACATCTCCAAGGAACTTCATGTACTTCATAGCTGAAATGACATTTTTGAGGTTTCAGCGTGAGTTCAGCTGAGCGAGTGGCTTCCAGTACCATCCTAAGGCGCTTCAGGTGTTCTTCCTGGACTGCTTGGCTTCTCTCGGACTCGGCGGATCATCAACGGGCCTTAGCGGAGCAAGCGCTCATCCTTACTGCGCCTTAGTACTGGCCTTAAATAGTGTTTCTTCCTCCCCCTCATAGGTGTCAGAGAATAAGACTTCATCATCAAAGTATACAAGGCTGCTGTGCCATTTCAAGCCAGCGAGAACGGTATCCATCATCCTCTGGAAAGTGGCTGGAGCAGAAGAGAGGACGAAAGCAAGAACTCGGAATTCATAAAGGCCGTCTGGTGTTACAAACGGCATCTCCTCTCGGTCTCGCTCATCAACCTCAATCTGCCAATAGCCACTTTTTAAATCAATGGATGAAAAATACTTCGCGTGCCGTAACCTGTTGAGACAGTCATCGACCCCAGGGAGCGGGAAGACATCTTTTTTGTGATGCTGTTTAGCTTCCTGCAATCAACGCAGAAGCGTAGTGTTTCGTCATTCTTCATTAGAGCAACTGGCGATGGCCACGGGCTGCTGGATGGTTGAATGGCTCCATCGTCGAGCATCTCCTTTACTTGCGATTGAATAGCCTCGCGTTCTTTAGCAGAAACACAATAGGGATGTTGTCGGATAGGGCCAGCATCATCCTCGGTAATTGTTCGGGGCTTGGTGAGAGGTGTTTGGCAGACTTGAGACGAAGAGGCGAACCAAGACTGAAATTCCCTTAGAAATTCCCGGTCAAGAAAATTGTCATCAGCATTAATTTCCTCGGATGCGAAGCACTCTGCGACGTCGGCGACAGGACCTGCATAGGCGACGGTAGTGCCGCGGAAAAGATGTCGGTGTTCGTAGTTGAAATTTGTGAGGACTATTTGCGACTGCCCGTCGCGAACACGAACCACGATTTGGGCAGGGCATACACCTTGAAGCAGCAAAAGAGAGACGTTGCTTTTGGTGACCGCGTCCCCGTCTCGGAGGTTTTCGCACGTGACTTCAACTGGAACAGTCGCTCGTGGCGGCAATGTCACGCTGTCGTCAGCAACACGCAGCGCAGGTTTACGACAACTATCGGCGTCGTTCTCTGTGGCACGTGTGTCGAGAAGGTCACACTGCGCTCACGAAGATTTATAATTGCGCTGTACTCGCGAAGAAAGTCCATACCGAAGATGGGTTGACGGGAACATTCTTGGAAGATGAGGAAGTTGACTACAAATGTCGATGCACGAGTTTTAACTCTCGCAGCCCAGCGGAATAACAACGTGGCCTCCAGCTGTGAGAATGCACCTTCCATTACAACGGGTCATACCTTTCATAAGAATCGTTGCCAATTTCCCTCTAATAATTGAATGTTGTGCATCTGTGTCCACCAATGCGCTGACCAGTAGAGAGCCTATAAGCACAGGTATGTCAAGCGAGACTCGGTCGCCAAGTTCAGATGGCGTAACCGGCCATTCTGTGCCACTGCCCTCATACGGGGATGCGACCCATGTGGGGTGTGTTTACCGCAGTCCCACATCTGACTGTAGCGTCACCCGTTCATTATATGACTATCTACAACGTCATGTGTCATGTGGCCGGCTAATCTTAGTGGGCGACTTCAACTTACCCGGTAGTGATTGGAAAGCCATGCACTTTTCATCGAATTTCTCTTAAATAATCAGTGATATGATGTGGAATTTTAACTTGAATCAGGTAGTTACCCAGTCCACACGAACTAAGGGAACTACATCAAATATTCTTGATCTGACATTTCTCAGTCATCACTTTCCACTTGAATACATAGCGTTACAAATTCTGCAACGCATATCGGACCACGAAATAACACATTGCACCGTCCGCACAGAAACCCCTGTTCATGTCGTTGAAAAGTGCAGCACGTTTTATAATTTTTCAAATGCTGATGACGTCAGTATTATCGGCCATATCAGTTTATAATACGCTAGATTTCAAGAGCTTACTATGGACGTTTCTGTTGATATAGACGCTTTGTGGAAAAATACACAGACATTGAATTTTTAAGCCTTCAAAGTTACGTGCCAATCAAAACGAAAAAAACTAAGAAAACAAATCCATGGATAACACGCGAAATAATCCAAGCTAAACGAAAAGTAAAAAGGCTACGCAAAACCCTCAAGCTAAAGCCTAGGCTCGTAAACAGACATACGCTTTACGCATCAATTACAAATATTAAATCAAAAATTAAGGCAGCCAAGGAAAACTATTTTTCTAAAACTCTTCCTAACTTTTTGAAAAGCGCGCCACATCAATTTTGGAATTACCTTAACCCAAAGCACCATGACAGCTCCACCGCTTCCAGTGATAATAGAAACTCCGCAAATTCTTTTAACAGTTATTTTCAGTCAGTATTTAACATCGATGATGGAAAACTTCCGCACGTACTACCAAGTGGCCGAACGCCTATCGAGCCGGTCACAATCACAGAACCAGGCCTGTTAAATCTTTTGTTTGATATTGACACGAAGAAAGCGATTGGACCCGATAACATACCTAATATATTTCTTAAGACATATGCTGAGTGGAATGTTAATATCTATGTCATATCTTTAATAAATCATTAATAACGTGCTCACTTCATGCCGAGTGGAAAACTGCTAAAATCATCCCTCTTGCATAAATCTGGTAGCACATCAGAAGTATCTAATTTCAGGCCCATTTCCCTAGCCTCGACCTTATGCAAACTTCTCGAACACGCAGTACTTAAACACACAAACACATACCTCAAACAGGAATCTATTCTTTCTTCTTATCAACACGGCTTCCGACGCGGTCTCTCAACAGTCACTCAGCTACTAGAACTAACACACGACATATGACAAAGTCTAGATAATAGAAGACAAACAGACTTAATTTTATTGGACTACTTCAAGGCTTTTGATCATGTACCACACAAAAAACTAATTAGGAAGCTTCAGTGTACACTAGGAGAAAGCTCAATTGTTAAATGGATAGAAAACTTTCTGACTGACCGCTTGCAGTTTGTCCATATTCATAACGAAGATTCCACTTTCGCACCTGTTACATCGGGAGTGCCCCAGGGCAGTGTATTGGGCCCTGTTTGATTTCTAATATACATATACAATGTGCCTTCCTGATTACATGTTAACATCCGTCAATTCGCTGACGATTGTATATTATACGGTGAAATTAATTCCGATGGTGACCACCATATACTAAACATTGCCCTAGAATCTGTCTTTTCTTGGTGTCAGGAGTGGCAGATGACCCTAAATGCTCAAAAATCTGTAACACTTACCGTAACTAGAAAAAAAAACAAATATCTGATTTTATTTACGTTATTAACGACACACCTCTCGCACGTGTATTTGAGCATAAATATTTAGACGTAACGTTAAAGCATGATCTTCGATGGGAAACCGACGTTAACATTGTAACTTCAGTGCATTAAAGCGGCTTTTCTTTTTGAGAAGACGCCTTCGTCTCGCACCCACAGATACTAAGCTGTTGGCCTACAAAATGCTTGTTAGACCAGTGCTAGAATACGCCAATATTGTTTGGTTCCCCTACACAAGGGAACTTATAGCAAGAATGGAGGGGGTGCAGAGGAAGTCAGGATGGTTCATATATAATAAATACAAAGTAACGGATTCTCCGACTGAATTACTAAAGAAAGCTTGGTTATTAACACCGCAAAGTCTGGCAAAACTAGCAAGACTAAAGTTTTTGTTTCAATTAATCCATGGTGACATAAACAGTGACACGTCTAGACTAATTTCATACAATCGTTCTAGATCAACACGCAACAGGCACTCTCAAACACTTAATGAATACACTTCCAACTCAAATTGCTTCAAATATTCATATTTCCCTCAAAACATAAGGAAATGAAACCAACTTAGTCCTTGCATTACTAACCCTTCATCTTTAGATAAGTTCCTAACTATGGTGGAAATGGATGTAGAGGCTGAGCAATTTCTGTAATTTTTTAATAACCTGTATCGGGATATTGCGTTTCAATAACCTGATTGCATCATTGCACACCCTACCATGGAACTTGTCGTAATTTGTAGTTTTGTCATGATTTGTCGCATTGCTACTTGTCGCATTGTGACTACTTATCTTCATGTATTGATTACTTCAGCATTTTGCATTGTATAAATGGTTTGATTGTACTTCTTTTGAATGCATATGTATGCCCTCCCTGCTATGATCTCTTGTGAGATTGGCAGTATTGCTAAATAAAAAAATTTATTGCTTACGCGTAGAACCGCCTGTTTTCAGTCAATCTGCGACATTCCGTGCAAGCGTCGATAGAAGGTCTTCCGCACTTTGAGTGCCAGCGACCTCGCCCCCAAAGGCTGCTGCATTCATCTTTCCCGACGGGAGTTCGGCGAACGTCCCAGTGCCGTCGCCCGAAACGATTGCGAATGGGTGAACATCGCCTCGGAGATGATGACCGCGATTGACATCATGTGAAAGTTTTCCGTTGCTGGGCCAGATACTCTTCAATTTCGCTTGGCCTCTGGCCAACCTGAGAACGAGGCCAGTTGATGGACAAACCGCGCAGCCCAAGTTGTCGATACAGACACTCGCGGTAGACGTGATCGGCCTCACTGCAATGGTAGCAGAGGGGTCATCTGTCCGACGAACGCCAGAGATCAGACTTCCGCGGGTGTTCACGGTGACTGTCGACATTCAGGCCAGCGTGCGCTGCGTGAATCGCTCCTGGCGGCGTCGTCTGAATTGGGTCTGCAGGGCGAGAAACAGGCATGGAGTCTCGCAAGCATTCCGCCCACGTACGGGCCTGAATATCTGCGAATGTGCGGGCCGGTGGGCACCACGTTAGGCATCAGTGGGTATCAGTGGCTGTGCAGTGCTGGCTCAACCTCATTGCGGATTGCACTCGCGATGGAGCAGAAAACAGGCTGTCTCACTCTGTAGAGCTTCTCCATTTCTTTGCAGATGACAGAGCGAACAATTTCGCGAACCAATTCGGTGCTACTGCTGCCGCAGGTGGCGCACGATTCGGGAGCGGATGCGGCATTCACCTGCCTATCGAAGAGGACAAACCGCTGATGAAGGGTTTTCTCCATCGCCACAGCTTCATTGAGGAACTCGGCCACAATTTTTGGAGGGCTTCGCACTAAACCAGGAAAACGTTGCTCATTCACACCACGCATCAGGTGGCGTAAGTTTCTGTCCTCTGAAAAGTCGAGTCATATCCTCGACGTACTACTCTATTTTGGAACCACTTGCGGGCGGCATCCTTTAAGCTGCAGTATACGTTCCGTAGTTTTGTGCCATCATCCTAGCAGTTGAACGCAGCGACACGTGCTAACTCACTCAGCCAGCCATCCAGGTCCTCATATATATCTCCGTGAAAGGCAGGGGGCGACAGCGGGTTCTGGAGTCGTCGGAACTTCCGTGGTGATTTGAGACTACGACGCCATAGTAGATGTCTTGGTGTCTCTGGTAGTAAGCCTCGTTATCGACGACTTGCTCTGTGAAATGGGGTGCTCGCGGGCGTAGGAATCGTGTTCCCGCTGCCGGACGGGGTCTTGTGCATGGGATGCGTCGTCGTCGTTGTACCCAGTTCATCCACTAGTTTTGTCACGCGGTTGGCCAACAATGTGGACAAGATTACAAGGTGGTTTTGTCCTGCCTCAGAACCGATCAGTCCGATCCTCTACTTTCTCGTCTTCTCCGTGCACTTCGTCCCAAAAACGCTAGGTGGCAATATATATGTGACGTGAGCAGGACGTTACGGGCAGAGAGAACACGGTCGCTCGAACACTGCCTTTTTCTTCTTCTTCCTTGCCTTCTATCAACTGTCTTTTTGTACACCATTACATGTTTCCCCTCCCCCAAGAGAGCGAGCAACAAATAGTCAATGAGGGAACAACAAGAGACTGATAAATGAAAACGAAAAATGTGCAGTTAGTCCAATGTCCCATGAAGTTCTTGAACCTCATCAACTTCATAGAAAAGTGCAGCTGTCCGATGACGTATAGTATAGCTCTGGTGGGCGAGGCTGCCTGAAGCGTTCCGGGTGACATATGGGCGCCCCGCACATGAATATAGCTAGTGTCCTAGCTTGTGCCCTGGTCCCAAATGAAAAAGGTTGGGACACCATGTAACATCGGGCGAAGGGCTTCTTGTTGACATCTTTAGGGACCGAATGGTATTTGGTGTGGCCTGTACTTGTTCAATGGCTGTGATATATCATGTGCTGCTGGCCCCGTCCACTTGTCGAAACTGGTAGACATGTGCTGCCTCTCGTTTGAAGGTCCGTTGGATGAGCTGGCTGGAAAATGGTCTGTGTCCTTTCCGTCGTATTGTGTGACGTCGCTGTGGAGGTTGTTCTCGAACACGCAGTACTTAAACACACAAACACATACCTCAAACAGGAATCTATTCTTTCTTCTTATCAACACGGCTTCCGACGCGGTCTCTCAACAGTCACTCAGCTACTAGAACTAACACACGACATATGACAAAGTCTAGATAATAGAAGACAAACAGACTTAATTTTATTGGACTACTTCAAGGCTTTTGATCATGTACCACACAAAAAACTAATTAGGAAGCTTCAGTGTACACTAGGAGAAAGCTCAATTGTTAAATGGATAGAAAACTTTCTGACTGACCGCTTGCAGTTTGTCCATATTCATAACGAAGATTCCACTTTCGCACCTGTTACATCGGGAGTGCCCCAGGGCAGTGTATTGGGCCCTGTTTGATTTCTAATATACATATACAATGTGCCTTCCTGATTACATGTTAACATCCGTCAATTCGCTGACGATTGTATATTATACGGTGAAATTAATTCCGATGGTGACCACCATATACTAAACATTGCCCTAGAATCTGTCTTTTCTTGGTGTCAGGAGTGGCAGATGACCCTAAATGCTCAAAAATCTGTAACACTTACCGTAACTAGAAAAAAAACAAATATCTGATTTTATTTACGTTATTAACGACACACCTCTCGCACGTGTATTTGAGCATAAATATTTAGACGTAACGTTAAAGCATGATCTTCGATGGGAAACCGACGTTAACATTGTAACTTCAGTGCATTAAAGCGGCTTTTCTTTTTGAGAAGACGCCTTCGTCTCGCACCCACAGATACTAAGCTGTTGGCCTACAAAATGCTTGTTAGACCAGTGCTAGAATACGCCAATATTGTTTGGTTCCCCTACACAAGGGAACTTATAGCAAGAATGGAGGGGGTGCAGAGGAAGTCAGGATGGTTCATATATAATAAATACAAAGTAACGGATTCTCCGACTGAATTACTAAAGAAAGCTTGGTTATTAACACCGCAAAGTCTGGCAAAACTAGCAAGACTAAAGTTTTTGTTTCAATTAATCCATGGTGACATAAACAGTGACACGTCTAGACTAATTTCATACAATCGTTCTAGATCAACACGCAACAGGCACTCTCAAACACTTAATGAATACACTTCCAACTCAAATTGCTTCAAATATTCATATTTCCCTCAAAACATAAGGAAATGAAACCAACTTAGTCCTTGCATTACTAACCCTTCATCTTTAGATAAGTTCCTAACTATGGTGGAAATGGATGTAGAGGCTGAGCAATTTCTGTAATTTTTTAATAACCTGTATCGGGATATTGCGTTTCAATAACCTGATTGCATCATTGCACACCCTACCATGGAACTTGTCGTAATTTGTAGTTTTGTCATGATTTGTCGCATTGCTACTTGTCGCATTGTGACTACTTATCTTCATGTATTGATTACTTCAGCATTTTGCATTGTATAAATGGTTTGATTGTACTTCTTTTGAATGCATATGTATGCCCTCCCTGCTATGATCTCTTGTGAGATTGGCAGTATTGCTAAATAAAAAAATTTATTGCTTACGCGTAGAACCGCCTGTTTTCAGTCAATCTGCGACATTCCGTGCAAGCGTCGATAGAAGGTCTTCCGCACTTTGAGTGCCAGCGACCTCGCCCCCAAAGGCTGCTGCATTCATCTTTCCCGACGGGAGTTCGGCGAACGTCCCAGTGCCGTCGCCCGAAACGATTGCGAATGGGTGAACATCGCCTCGGAGATGATGACCGCGATTGACATCATGTGAAAGTTTTCCGTTGCTGGGCCAGATACTCTTCAATTTCGCTTGGCCTCTGGCCAACCTGAGAACGAGGCCAGTTGATGGACAAACCGCGCAGCCCAAGTTGTCGATACAGACACTCGCGGTAGACGTGATCGGCCTCACTGCAATGGTAGCAGAGGGGTCATCTGTCCGACGAACGCCAGAGATCAGACTTCCGCGGGTGTTCACGGTGACTGTCGACATTCAGGCCAGCGTGCGCTGCGTGAATCGCTCCTGGCGGCGTCGTCTGAATTGGGTCTGCAGGGCGAGAAACAGGCATGGAGTCTCGCAAGCATTCCGCCCACGTACGGGCCTGAATATCTGCGAATGTGCGGGCCGGTGGGCACCACGTTAGGCATCAGTGGGTATCAGTGGCTGTGCAGTGCTGGCTCAACCTCATTGCGGATTGCACTCGCGATGGAGCAGAAAACAGGCTGTCTCACTCTGTAGAGCTTCTCCATTTCTTTGCAGATGACAGAGCGAACAATTTCGCGAACCAATTCGGTGCTACTGCTGCCGCAGGTGGCGCACGATTCGGGAGCGGATGCGGCATTCACCTGCCTATCGAAGAGGACAAACCGCTGATGAAGGGTTTTCTCCATCGCCACAGCTTCATTGAGGAACTCGGCCACAATTTTTGGAGGGCTTCGCACTAAACCAGGAAAACGTTGCTCATTCACACCACGCATCAGGTGGCGTAAGTTTCTGTCCTCTGAAAAGTCGAGTCATATCCTCGACGTACTACATGGTCAGGACCTCATTGAGCACCTGAACGCGGGATTTTGGTTCACGTTCAGCGCGTTCGTGGCGTTCGGTGTTCCTGTAGCACTTCAGAAGGTGATGTAGGAATTCACGCGGGATGTTAACACGTCTTCTCTATTTTGGAACCACTTGCGGGCGGCATCCTTTAAGCTGCAGTATACGTTCCGTAGTTTTGTGCCATCATCCTAGCAGTTGAACGCAGCGACACGTGCTAACTCACTCAGCCAGCCATCCAGGTCCTCATATATATCTCCGTGAAAGGCAGGGGGCGACAGCGGGTTCTGGAGTCGTCGGAACTTCCGTGGTGATTTGAGACTACGACGCCATAGTAGATGTCTTGGTGTCTCTGGTAGTAAGCCTCGTTATCGACGACTTGCTCTGTGAAATGGGGTGCTCGCGGGCGTAGGAATCGTGTTCCCGCTGCCGGACGGGGTCTTGTGCATGGGATGCGTCGTCGTCGTTGTACCCAGTTCATCCACTAGTTTTGTCACGCGGTTGGCCAACAATGTGGACAAGATTACAAGGTGGTTTTGTCCTGCCTCAGAACCGATCAGTCCGATCCTCTACTTTCTCGTCTTCTCCGTGCACTTCGTCCCAAAAACGCTAGGTGGCAATATATATGTGACGTGAGCAGGACGTTACGGGCAGAGAGAACACGGTCGCTCGAACACTGGCTTTTTCTTCTTCTTCCTTGCCTTCTATCAACTGTCTTTTTGTACACCATTACATGTTTCCCCTCCCCCAAGAGAGCGAGCAACAAATAGTCAATGAGGGAACAACAAGAGACTGATAAATGAAAACGAAAAATGTGCAGTTAGTCCAATGTCCCATGAAGTTCTTGAACCTCATCAACTTCATAGAAAAGTGCAGCTGTCCGATGACGTATAGTATAGCTCTGGTGGGCGAGGCTGCCTGAAGCGTTCCGGGTGACATATGGGCGCCCCGCACATGAATATAGCTAGTGTCCTAGCTTGTGCCCTGGTCCCAAATGAAAAAGGTTGGGACACCATGTAACATCGGGCGAAGGGCTTCTTGTTGACATCTTTAGGGACCGAATGGTATTTGGTGTGGCCTGTACTTGTTCAATGGCTGTGATATATCATGTGCTGCTGGCCCCGTCCACTTGTCGAAACTGGTAGACATGTGCTGCCTCTCGTTTGAAGGTCCGTTGGATGAGCTGGCTGGAAAATGGTCTGTGTCCTTTCCGTCGTATTGTGTGACGTCGCTGTGGAGGTTGTTCGGGTAGGCCAAGACGTGATCGCGGCCAAAGACCTCTTCGGCGACGCTTCTTTCTAGTAAAACGTCGTATTCGGTGAGTTCGCCTTGAGCAGAGTGGGCTTGCTCGTTGACGCGATTCTTGGTGTCGCATCTGTACTTTCGGTAACGCTCTTTGTCGTCCTCTATTTCGATGCTGTCGTTGAGGTCGCTGAAGTTGTTCATCTTTGTGATTTCTTGCGACAGTTGTTGAGGTAGCGTATCTATCGGAATATGCCTTTGATTGCTTGCGCAAATCCACGTAGAGATGAATGTGTTGCTTGTACACTGCTCGTGTTTGTGAGACTTGTCTACTGGCGAGTGGAGTGTGCGAGGCTTCTCAGAAGGCTCTTCTGACGCTGCTGCGATGACGTGATGAATGGGTGCTCTTGTAATATGACAGAGTGTGACACTTAGCGTTTGCGACGCTTCTGCAGCGGCAGCGGTTCCATGGGGTGTCGTACATGGAAGAAAGTTTCTGTGTTGCAATGTGATTTCGTCTCCTAATGTGCATGGCTCATCCGTAGCTGATGAAACTGCACGGCCAACCTTGTGGAAAGAGCCCATGCAGTTGATGGTTTTCTTTTCACGTATTGTTGGATAGCAAGACGGATTCGTTTCAGGAGAATAAATAATACTTGTGCTTGAGATGCGCCGTTGTCTGACAGCCGTGGAAGGGTCCCACGAGGTGAAACCCGGTGGTGGTCCGCGCGTACAAGACAAGGGTGTGAACGCGTCGTATGGTTCAGTGGCCTGATTCCTGCGGCGTGTCGAAAGCGTAGATGATGAAGATGGCTTTGCGGTAGTCATCGTCATGCTAGGTATGCGTTTGTGCGTCGTCTTCTCTGGAGAATCATGACATGAGAAACTAATCGACGATATCCTCCCACGAGGCCTAGTTCGGCACTGATTATGATCATTACGTGGAGACTGTGTGTGACTGCGGTGACCCATTCGAAATGTCTCTAGCTGCTAGATAACTGAGGGATCTGCAACGTATACTTTAGATCGATGGATCATTTCTCGGTTGGTTTTCGTCCCCGATTCGTTGTTTTCGAAGATGTGAGTAAGGTAAAAATTGGAGGACGCTTAAGCGTCGTCTTTAAGAGTGGAACGCGATAGCGTCATCGGGACCCGTTCGCATCGCATTTTTCTTTGAGTCGATTTCACTGCAACACAGGACGTAGGAGAGCCAGCTTAGAAAGACCACGCTTACATCGACCCCCTCAAAGTCGGCGTCCCTTTTAAACAGAAATGTATTGCTGGGAAGACGTTTTTTCAGGGGCAATATAAGTCGACATATATTAAAATGTGAAGGCCCTAGGACCTTTTTTATTATTTTATTAGCTGTTTGCTGTTGCCACAATCGCGCACCTGTCCAAAACGCATTAGGCAGGCCAAGTCCCAATTTGACCTGCCGAGGATGCGAGTGCCATCTGGATAAGATTTTCGCAAGTTGCATACCCGAGCGCGCCCCTGTTGGCATGGAAATGCTGGCAAAAGGGGTTTGTGTTTGAGTTTCCTCGTAACAGAATTATGTTTTCTCGTACATTCAAATAACAGTACGACACCACCATGTCTGTAGGTTGAGAGAGATATATAAAACTTTATTGTGTCCATGATGGGGTCTGGGGGCGGCGGGGGTTGGGAGACTAACCCCCAGGCCTCACCCTGCTCAGACGGCGTCCAGCCCTTGCTTTCTGGCGGCGTCTTCGGCCATCCGGACGGCCCAGAGCTGCTCTTCTGGGTCCAAGCTGAGCAGCAAAGTCTCCCACTGCTCGGCCGTAGTTATGCGTGTAGTGTTAGTGGGGTGGGTGTTGGTAGGTGTGATGCTGGTGGGTGAGATGATGTGATCGAGGTCAGTGCGGGCCTCGAAGGCTTTGCAGAGTGGGGAGTATGCATCGGGGTAAATTCGGTGGTATAGCACGGGGTTTGGGAAAGTTCGCGTCTGAAGTAGTCGCCAAGTGGTTGATTGTGATTTATTCAGTGTTTTGTGTGCTGGTGGGTAGCGTAATCGCTCTCTGCAGTAGTGGAGGAGGACTTCTTTGAATGTGACCATGTGGTCACGCGCGTGACCGCGGGGCAGCACTAAGGGCTTGTCAGGATCGGAAGACGCAGGAGACGGATGATGCGCCTGGTGTGCGAGAGCTCGGGCGACATCGTGGGTGGCTTCGTTTCCAGCCAGACCCGAATGACCAGGGGCCCAGATGATCTGTACGCGGCGTTGCCTTGAGACGGGAGTGCAGGAGAGTATTTTCTGTGCTTGGGGTGCTATGAGACCTCTTGTGTAGTTGCGGATGGCCGTTTTTGAATCGCTGATGGTGTAGTGTGCATTGGTAGAGGCATAGGCCAAGGCGATGACCATTTCCTCTCCTTCTTCGGGTTGAGTGGCGAGTATTGATGCGGCCGCGGCGAGGCGGTACTGCGAGCCCGCGACTACGGCGACCGCCATGGCGTTCTGGGAGGGGGGGGGCTATACCGCGGTGTCCACGTAGGCTACGTCTGCGGCTTGGTTGAGGATAATTCGTAGTCGATCCATTTTTCTGAAGGATTTCACTGTGAGAAATTCAATTTTTGTTCACTAACACCTTGCGACGCGCAGAGGTACGAGATTCTTGTCAATCTTCACTTTGGAGAGACGCTTGCAGGCTTGATGTCTTCAATATCAAGACAGCAAACGTTTGTGCAAGAAGATGCCTATTTAGAACCCTCCTACCGAATGGCAAAAATATGAATTAATGATTGCTGAATGTCAATCTTTGCTTATTCCGGTAAATTATTTATTACATGGTATTTGAAAAATGTACTTCAACATGCATGATCCCCTGCGCCTCAACCTGTGCCAGAACTACCAACAGTCATCGCTAACAACAATTTTAAACAATGCTTGGTCCAAAAAAGTAGTATCCTCCTTGCTCGTGCTTATGTCTCGCTCAATATTTTGTTCCGTTGGAGCAACGTACATCTTTAATTTATTAAAATTATTGTATTTTACTTTACTTTCAGGCACTGGTTCTTTAACCGTAAAAGTAAGAAATGTAAGTAACACTCTTGCAAATTGTTGTGTGACGTAGGCTGGAAAGTAGCAGCCGTAACAGCGCAGTTGGCTTATCTTCTTCCCTATAGTGAAGTCATTTTGAGGACTAAAATGTAAAATGTGTGAACAACCATTTTATATAGATCAGGATGTGCGGCATACGTCCTATACCCAGGCGCGGATCCAGAAGGGATGTCCGGATGTCCTGACCCCCCCCCCTCAGATTTCTACATGGCCCCTCGCTGACAGGATGATGACCCTGTCGCGAAAAATATGGCCACCAGCATTCTTCAAAAGTATTTTTCGCCAGTACGAATGGCAGCAGCCAAGTAGAAGTAAAGCAAGTTCGCTCACAAGCTTAGCTGTTTGCCATAGGGGTTTGGTGTCGCGAAGTAGCCGTGGTTATTTTTTCTCATGAACACCTTGGTTCTTCTGGCGCCGCTGTGCCTTACTCGTCCCGTCGGCGGCGTCGACCGAACGAGGGGACGTCCCCGTTGTCAAGCGCGTCGATGTCCGCGCGAGCGCCTTCGCGCCTTAATAACTTAGTCCCCCTCGGGGTGTCATCGGATGCCTCTAAGGCTCATTCACACTAGGTAGATACGACACCGATTTTGGTCCGCTGACTGTTGGTGACAGCGTATTCTTTGCTTTAAATCATTGGTCTGAGCGTTTTCCTTCCTGTAAACTGCTGTTGCCAACAGCGGCAGACCAAAATCGGCGTCGTGTCGGACTAGTGTGAATGACTCTTTACCGTTACCTGGAACAGCCAGGGGTGCGGGGTAGCGCGTTCACGCTGGAGAAAAAAAAGTTGCAGTTTCACCCGAAAGGCGAAGCATCGATTGCGATAGCAATTAGTGGACATCTTAACTCAGTACGGATAGTAGTTTTATCGGCCGTGTAAACTAGTAAACATAGCCACACTAAATTAACAAGCATGGTGTCACGTGAGCACAAGCAAACATGAACACATCTCATTCGATGACCACGGAAAGTCGCTGTCAAAACACTGGAGTGAGTCAACGCAGCAGCAGCAGCAGCGAGCGAATTGAGCTTCGTGCCAGCGCCCGCATCAACGCGATTTTAGCCGCGAAAACACAGGGAGGGCGGACTCTGACCCCGCGCGGCCGCAGCAAAGCGCGGCTCCTCGACCTCCCTACCCAGCCTCCGGAGCTTTGTGAATGACTGGAAGACTGCGCGCTTCCATCCCACTTCACGCCCTTGGGTGCGCGAGCCGCGATTGCCGACTCACTGCCGCATGCTTCCAGTCGCAAATATAGCGCACGGCGCACGGCGACGATTTTATCGTCCGTGGACTTAATACGGAACCTCACGGCGACGGCGATGCCAACCGCAGACATTTGCCTAGAGTGTCCATATAATTGCTATCGCAATAAAGAAAGCTAATACAGAAAACGTGAAAACAGAACGTGAATACAGAAAACGCGAACGCAGAGAGCTCAAGCGGGACTGTCCAAAAGCAGAGAATGCGCCGAAGGATCATGAGTCCGAGGAAGATGGTCACCGTCTGCTCACGCCGCACTTCAGGAGGAATAGAGAGCCGACATGCAACGCGCTGCATGTAGGCTCCCTAAGGAGGAACGTCTTGCCGCGCCTCCTCTCGCGGCAACATGCAACACATTAGACCGC
This sequence comes from Dermacentor silvarum, assembly GCF_013339745.2. Taxonomy (NCBI): domain Eukaryota; kingdom Metazoa; phylum Arthropoda; class Arachnida; order Ixodida; family Ixodidae; genus Dermacentor; species Dermacentor silvarum. The sequence continues at coordinate 66,429,884 of NC_051162.1, forward strand.
ACCCTCCTCTGATCCTATTACACCTTCAAGTACACTGTAGCCGTACCAAGCAGAGGAGTGCAGAGCCGGACCAAGCTGAGACCACGCCGTATTTCTTTGAGTTTTATGTTATCTCCTGTCAGAGTGCCCCAGTGTGCAGTCCGATCTTGATCACCTTCAACAGTAAATAGATCAACTTAATATGTCCCCCTGTCCTTAGGAGTCCGTCTGTCTGCCTTTCAATGCCGGAAATCGACTGCGCGGAATTGGCCCTACAATGTCACAGAACAAGATATCGACATTTATAAGGCGAAAGCCTTAAATCTCTATGTTTCAATGTCGCTGTGAGGTACAGAAAAAGTCAGCGAGCTCGCCAAGGGCTTTCTACTACTCACGCGTTCGTCGTCCTCTACAGCTGGCTCCGACGCCGCTCATCAGGCCAGTAAAGGAAAGTGAAACAGCTGCGATGGGGAGGAGGAGGGAAATCTCAGCGGTGGCGTGGGAGGGCGTTGACAGAAAGGGCAACGGTGGCGCTAGGGAGGAGGAGGGAAATGTCAGCAACAGCGCAATAGGGGCGTTGCGGGTAACCGCGGTGGCAGCGCTGGGGGGCAGGATGGAATAAATCCCATTGATCTTGAAAATAGCGACACTTTCCTCCGCGCGCGAGCTTTCCTTCTGAATTCTCTACGAATTTCTCCCCTCCCCGGGCCGGCGCGGTGCGCACGGCACGGTGAACCGTCCTTTGGCTCGCTGTGTGTCTGAAAAACTTTATTGAAAGTACACGGAGGTAGCTTGAGGTGGCCCGGAGGGGGCCACCTCTCACACTCACAAGGTGGGCTCCTCATTACAGGAGCCCATTGGCGGCCGCCGCGGCTTGTGCTCGGTCGACCAGGGCCTTCTGGCTCGCCAGGGCGGAGCAGCCGAGCAGGGCTGCCTCCACGTTCTCCCGGGTGGGGTTTGGTTTTGGGGTGAGGTTCGGGGTTGATTGGCATGCCCACACCATGTGGAAGATGTCCAAAGACTTCCCCGCACTTCTCCGTTTATTCGGCCTTTTGAAGCGTTGTATGCGAATTTAACCCTTGTGAAACGGTCATGACGAAAGTACGCTTCCCATACAACGTCGTGACGTTTTCTTTTCTTTTTTTTTTTTTTTTGAGGACGCTTCGATAAATACAAGCGGAAGCGCTCCAAAAAAGTCAGCACCAAGCAGTGGCTGAGCGGTTTGCCTCTACATCGCCACTTGTGTTGTCCGTAACGCGGAGGTGTATTGAGCGCATATAATATAAACAGCGTAGAGTAAAAACGAGAATTTGGTGCATAATCCTGGCTCCTAAAAGGCTCAGAGAAGGTAACCAAGAAGAAATTTGACAGTTTACTTAAAGTGAATTCGCCAAAATGAGTGGGCCAAAACCTTTGTACCAATGCCACTGTGCAAAATACGTGCTGTGTTTGTGAAACAGACAACATAGAACTTTGCACACGCACCTGTATTCCGTCACTATAAAACGACGAGAAATTGCATTCCATCACCTCTCGTAGTACCCAAGTCTCTCTCAAAAAAAAAAGCTGATTGCTCACACGTACACTTCTAATACTATGACACTTGATAACTAACTTACAGACTTCAAGATGTCAAGTTTATCAGAATTGAGGGAGATTATCAGCCGCGCGTTGCTTGTACTTTATGAGCATCCGCGAATAAAACATGCCAGGTACGTAACTTCGCCTCCGTGCGTATGGCTCTTTACTTCACAGCGGCTGCCAAGATATTATGGAGCGGTTGTTAATTGATTTATTTTACTTATTCGCAGTTTTTCGCGCTTTTTCGGACGATGAAAATCGCTACCAGTATTTCATATCTGACGGCACTGAACTACCGAATGATCTAGGCGGCGCCGAAGGTTGCGGACCGGACCGATGGGCGGTTAGAAAAAAAGTACCACGTTAAGTACGAAGTATTTCTCCTTGCGCGCACACACAGACACGCGCACGCGTACACATATACCCACACACGCACACACAGACATTCACATACATGCACACGCGCACACACATACACCCACCCACACATACATACACGCACGCACACACAGTTACAAAATAGGAGTTACAGGGATTAACTTACAAATTTCATACCTTTGAAAACTAACGCACGCGCGAGAACACAAAAAACTTTGTCACTGCACGAAGAGTCAACAAAAAAGTTAAGCGACTCACTTGGAAAAAAAAACTATATGCACAGTTATGGGTGCTCTGTATTGAACTGAACGAAGAGTCCGGCCATGCAAAGAGCATTAAAATCTCCATGCAACTTCACCTACAAATATAAGGAAAGCTGTAAGATTCACGTCGCAAAGAACGACGTGCTTAGAAGGCGCGAAATCCTTTCTCCCGATGGTATGAAGCCACGGAATCGGCCAACGACATACCGTTCCCCTCGGGAAATAGAAAATAATGCTAGCCCTTTCTCTGACCTGCTGCTGCGTCGACGAGGGTGTTGCGACGTAGATCAAAGAGTGCCGCTACTTTCCAACATCAAGGGGTTTTAGGATGGAAATGCCAGCGGCGGCGCCCGTAGAACGTTCCGGAAACGGCGGCAGCACGTTTGCAGCGCGCATAGTGGTGTGCGAATATGTTATCTGTAGGTCGAGGTCTACCTCTTGTTCCCTGTACACTTTCTGTACAAGGATACAAGTAGATGTATCTCGCTGAAATGTGTTGTACCCTGAAATTTTAGCTGAGGCCCGGTTTCCTGCAGAGCCGCGATGGTTGTTAGAAATTGCGATTCTTCTAAGTTGAGACGAAAATATGCCCGCTTAGCAGGATTCTTGAAGCCCCTACAGTTCTACTGTACTATTGACAGTGATTCCTGTCTTGATATAAGTCGCCTTTGTCTAGTTCCCTGCACTATGATTAGCACTAATAGAAAGCTGATTGGCTCACCACTGCTAGAAGGGCAGTAACGAGTGGGACGGCTTCGGTATCATCCTCATGAAAAATTGGGGGATGCCGAAGCTTCGTCTTTAGAGTAGAAAGCGATAGCGTTATCGGGGCCCGTTCGCATATGGTAAGTAGGCTTCATGCTCTGCCACACTGAACGTGGAATGCCAGCTTACAAAGACCAAGCTTACACCAATCCCATAAAGTCGGCTTCAGTTTTAAACAGAAATGCAATGCTGGAAAAACGTTTTTCCAAGAGTAATATAAGTGGGCTTGTAATAAAATGTGAAGGCGTAGCACATTTCTTTTTATTATTTTAATAATTGTAGGCTATTGCCCCAACGCGCGCGCGTGTCCAAAACGAATTAGCAGGCCAAGTCCCAATTTTACCTTCCTACGATGCGAGCGCCATCTGGATATCATTTTCGCAAGTACCCGAACGCGCGGCTATAGGTCTTGTAGAAATACTGAAGGGGTTTGTGTTTGAGTTCTCTCGTAGCAAAATTAGGATTTCTCGCACATTCAAACTACAATACGACGCCGATTGGTGAACAATCCCACGGCGAATCCGACGCCGCACGGTGAAGTTGTACTTTATCATTTTTGACGGATTTAACTGTGAGAAATTCAATTATTGTTCGCCAAAACCTTGCACCATGTGGAGGGCCTGCGCGCTCGAGGTGGTTGGGGTGGTTGGGAATGATTTTCTCTGCCACCCGCCCACATCGCACGCCGACGCCGGTTGCCAACGTCGGATTTTCTGTGACACAGGGCCCTTAACGCCTTCGCGTTAAATTGTGGGAAATTTTGGAAGGGTAGCCCACCTCATTTACGGGTCCATCCCTCCTAAACAATTTGGGACTAATCTGAATCCAGGACTTTATGTTTTGGGTCACCGCAGCGGTGATTTGCTGAGTAAGCGTAGTCACCAGCTGTTGCATTTGTGCCTGCATGATCTGAGCGCTCATTGTTGGCAGCGGTGCCATATGGTCGGCGACACGTTTTTTGAAAGTCGTCATGCGGCTTTCCAAGTTACTCATCAGGGGACCATACGTCACCAGTCCCATGCCTGAGCACAATGAGGCCGTTTCGTCACGGCTATCCACAGTTCCTGGAAAAGGCGGCTCTGCCCTAACCTGTTGGAGTGCAATAACTTGCTTAGCAGCGCCACACCATAATCGCTAAGCCACCACGGCAGGTGTCGCTTAACGTGATACATTCAAAAACCACCGAAAAAAATTGGAGGTCGCTTAAGCTTCGCCTTTAGGAGTGGTTGAACGCGATAGCGTTATCGGGCCCCGTTCGCATCGCATTTTTCTATCAGTGGGCTCCACTGTAACAGAGAACATGGGAAAGACAGCTTACAAAGACCAAGCTTACACCGATCCCCTTAAAGTCGGCTTCACTTTTAAACAGAAATGCTATGCTGGGAAGACGTTTTTCCAGGGGAAATGTAAGTCGTCTTATATTAAAACGTGAAGGTCCTAGCACCTTTTTTTATCATTTTATTAATTGTTTGCTATTGCCCCGACGCGCACGCGTGTCCAAAACGCATTAGGCTGGCAAAGTCCCAATTTGACCTGCCGAGGATGCGGGCGCCATGTGTATAGCATTTTCGCAACTAAACTACCCGAGCGCGCCGTGTTGGTATACGTAGAAATGCTGGAAACAGGGGTTTGTGTTTGAGTTTCCTAGTAACAGAATTGTGTTTTCTCGTACATTCAAATTACCATTCGACGCCACCATGCCTGTAGGTTGTAGTTAAGTAGTACTTTACCATTTTTCTGGCGAATTTTACTGTGAGAAATTCAAATTTTGTTCTCGAAAACCCTGCACCACGTGGAGGGCCTGCGTGGTCGGGGTGGTTCGGGATGATTTTCTCCTTCGCTAACACCTTGCGCCAGGCGGAGGGCCTGCGCGGTCGGGTGGTTGAGGATGATTTTCTCCGCCACGGATGCGGGGATCCATGCTGACGCCGACGCCGGATTTTCTGTGAGACGGGACCCTCAACGCTATCTCGTTAATACATTGGACGTACTTCCACCAAAACGCTGCCGGATCCGTATAACGTACCTGTAAAAGAAGTCGAAGGTAGACGTCGGACGTACCTTAGACCGTTTAGTATTCAATGTGCCGAAATTTATGAAAAGTGAAACGAAATAAATACAAAGTAGCGAAGACATAGGCGTGCATAGGCACAGAGAAATGAGTATGTAAATACCACAACCCAGAACTATAATAGCAGGAGACATTGAGGTCTTTATCATGTCACAATCACCGTTCATACGTGTGACATCCCAAAAAGATTAGCTCTTCTTTCTGGTAGGGCGATGCATCACTTTTGCGCGTATCTGCTGCATGTATTATAATCTGGATACGATCGTCCCCGTGTGTGTGAATATATGAGGTTCGTTATGGAGCAGTCACACGTGCAGGGATGCTGGGCCGAAAAATTTGCTGTTGCGAAACTTGCGTCCATGATGACTCAAGCACTCATTAGTGCATCTACCAGTCAGGTATTGACAAACACAGGGACGATCGAACGTGAAATTTATCTGAAGCAGAACAAATGGCGCTTAAAAACACTCAAGTTTGGGGGAAGTCATACTACGGATGTTGATTTTGACGCTATATACAATTCCCTATTTGTATCTAGCTTTTACAACTTTTTTGGTTTTTTTTTATTCACTTGTCTATGGTTTAATATGGCTTCAGTCGTTTTCTGAATATGTTTTTTGTGCCGCACCTTTGTATTAATTTCGTCGAAATAGATAAAAATCTCAGTTGGAAGCCCACACTAGTTCTTTTCCTATGTACGTCCTCGTTTCCTCTGTTTCCTCCGTTTCCTCTAACTCATGATAATGGATCGCAAACTAGCTAATTGCGATCCTGTTTGCTGATTACTAGCTTATTTATCGGACCGAAATCTAGTTGTCATATGCGTAATGCGAAGCATTACGTACATTTTACTACGTAGGCGTTGTTTGTCGTTGTGATACCCAATCCCCCAAGATGACATCATACAGGCTCATTGAAGAACTACGTAGTATACCCAGTGCCACATACCAAATGGCAGGTACCCATTAGCCCCACAGCACAAATTTATTGACACATGGCGAATAGCCCTAGTATCAGACACCCCGTGGCAATTACTCATGTTGTCAATAGAGCTTCACTGAAGCATGGTACATACGCAGTAACAATTATCTAATGAACCCAGCAGCACACACTGAGTAGCGCATACTCAGTGACACATACGACACATACCAAATGGCCCTGGGGCATATACCGAGAGGCCCGACTGGCACACACCCAGGGGCCCCAGTGCAGGTCTGACTTGACAAGGTGGCTGATTGGGCTAGTTGATAACCCATTCAGAATGTGAACTGCAAAAAGCCAGCACGGACAGTTGTTTTCTGTTTCTCTTATACAGATGGTAAGTCAATCGGAGCCAGTTGTGCTACTGTGGGGAAGCCATCAACCTTCAAGTTTAAAGGATCGTGTTTGCTGGAAGTCTACGTATTTTGGCTCAGCGGACCGTGGCGGAGTCCGAGTTACAGTCCACAGTAAGTGGAATGAAAACGTGAGTATTCGCACATGAAGAATATCCAAAGTTACATTTTGTAATTGTAGAGTCTTATGATACCACGAAATATTGAGCGAATCAAATATATATTGGTTATTTCTGGTACAACTTTCAATACATTCTTCTTTCACTTGCTTCTTTTCTCGTAAAATGTTTTTCAGTTTGGTCAGCATAGGGGGTCGCTTATCAAAACTATGTAATCAACACATTTAATTATACTATTGCGTGTATTGTTGTAGCCATACTACCCATGCGCCCTACTTTGCTATTGATGTGCAAAAGAAAAAAGCTGGGACACAAGTATGCCTGAGACGCGGCACAGATGCCACCGTTTTTTTGCCGCGCATTATTCAATCGTAGCTAAATTTATGCTCTAGCTCAGCGTTCAGAGAGGCTTAACTTGGCGTACGTTTGTCCATCCTAGCGGGGGTGGTCGCGTTTGAGATACCTTGGTGTGCCACAGTATAAACCGTGGTATAAACGGTACAGTTTATACCCCTTTTCATTTATATTAAATTGGTTCAAACCTGTCATACCTTTGGTATGACAGGTTTAAACCAATTTAATATAAATGACTTTTATAAATGACTAATATAAATGACTAATATAAATGACTCACTTTTATTTCTGTTTTTTTCAATTTCGAGGGGCCCAAAAACTTGTATTATGCGGTGCTATACCGCCTAAAAATTTGCAGTTTGTTGCAAATACGGCACGGTAGTTCGGCTAGGGACTCCCGCGTTTCATATGGAGTATCCAGAAACTGCGTGAAGAGATTCGGGCAACAAGGCAGTGAGATGGCATTTCGCGTTAATCACCTTTCAGCGTAATAGGTTCCCTACGAATAGGAAGCGATCACTATTGCAGGATCAGACATAGTCATCCCCACTATTTGTTTCATAAATTAAGCGTGTATGCATTGTGATGCATAAATAAATGGTACTGGCGCACTTGCTGGACACCAGGGGGCGCTGATTAGTGCGGACGTACATACATCGGCTCCCGCTTATTTAAATGATTTTGGTCCGAAAATTGTTGTGCCTGCTGCTGACTTTTACGGTTCCTGATGCGGCAAGTTACGAGGATCACGCCGATACCATATTTGTGGCGGTGAGTGGTCCCTTTGCTGATTTTCAAGACTTTTTGTCCGAACAACGCCGCTCCGGCGCTAGGCCTACTTCTCCGGCGTAGACGCGGTGGAGGAGCGTCTCCCAGTGCGGCCGTGCCTGTTATTCCCAAGATGTCCATGCAAATCACAGTGGAGGCGGAGGATATCACCCCCGAAGAGTGCCTGGAGTCCGGGTGGACTACGGCCATTTCAAAAGGCAAGACGCAAGGAACGCCTGCACCGGGCGGGTAGACGAGTTCGACACAACGCGGCGGCGGCACCGGCGGGGCCCGCACTACCACCGGCGTGCAAACGCATATCGTCGCTGCATCGAGGCTCCCCCGTCTGCCGAGGGAGCACTACAGGATCATTCTTAGGCCCAGGGGAGGCCTAAACGTCAAAAATGTGAGTCAAATCAAGGTGGCCCATATTCTCGCATCGGTGGTGCAGCTCGCTCCAGCCGAGATCACCGACGATATCGTCTGTCCCAATGTCATGCAAAACATTTTGGTCGTGAGTACGCCGGCGGAGAAGAACGCACGGGCATACTCGAGAGTGGAGACAATCACGGTTGGAGTGGCAAACTACGTGGTGAGCTCCTACTTGGCAGCGCCGGACAACACGTGCAAAGGGGTCGTCAGAGGTGTCGATCTCGACTTCAACGGAGAAAAGCTCAGAAACATGATTGTGCAGCCCGGGAATCCCAAGCGTATCAAGAAGACCACGACGGTCGTCGTCCTCTTTGATCGCCTAAAGGTACCCAATTACGTCATGTGTGGACCAAGCATGCTTCGCTGCACGCTCTACCGGAGGCATACGGACGTGGGCTACGCCTGGGGAAGGCTGGGGCACCGAGCCGACATCTGCGCGACGCCCGAAAAAACGAACTGCAGGGGGTGCGGCATTGAATCCCCGGCTGAAGACCACGGTTGTACGCCAGAATGCGCCCTGTGTGGGGGCCCTGATCCCACGGCGGCCAAGCCGTGTAAGCAGCAGTTTCAAATACCGTACGTCGTTCGCAGAAGAAGGGAGTGCCAGCGAAGCAAGTGACCTGCGTCGCCCGTCAGAGAACGCTACCAGAGCAGGTCAGCCTCGAGGGGATGCTCCGAGACGCCACGCCAACGCATCCTCTAGAAAGATGTCTGCGGCGTCGCTCGCTCAGCCATTGTAGCCGTCGCGCCTTAAGTTGCGGTCGGTTGTCAATAAATGGCGCCACCATCTACCCTATCTCCGCATGGGGTTGGGGTGACGCGGTGTCACGGCGGTAGCGGCGGCGGCGGCTGCTTGGAAAGCGCGGCAACAAGTCGCGACGGCGACACAGGGGGACATCGCGACACGTCTGTTAACTTGCACTTGAACAAACTGGTTGTAGTCTGGCCACTTTCGACGAAATTTTAGTTTCTTGAACTTACCGCACTTGCTTCACTCAGCCTAAGTAGCGTTCACAAGTAACGTAGCAAGAAGCCCGCACTAGTTCTTTTCACACGTACACGCTCTCATCCTTGGATGTTGCTTCGCGCAGCATTATTAGTACCACGTAATTTTGCTGAAAATTGTGGTGTACTCAAGGCAGGTTCAGTGACAACATGAAAGCGATTCACTTGATCTTGGTGTATGCATGCTTAATGAAGGGTCCATATTCTTTCTGGAGTTTTACGTGCCAAAACCAGTTCTGATAATGGGCACGCCGTAGTGGAGGGTTCCGGATTAGATTTGACCACCTGGGGTTCCTTAACGTGCACTACAACGCAAGCACACAGGCGTTTTTGCATTTCGCCTCCATTGAAATGCGGCCGCCGCGGTCACATTCCCTTAATTACAATTTAAGTACCTTGCGGGACAGAGGTTTGTTGTCAAGGAACTTAACAACTGCATTCCTGTCGCTAGCGCTGACAGCATAGTTGGTGAACAGCGGCTTCATGAACTTCTTAGTGATCAGTTGCAGGAGAACCTTGCGATGGTCGCTGTCTGTGTTGTCACAGCTGAGAACATTAAGTTCCATGAGCGCTGCCACACTTCTCTCAACGCAAACCTCCAAGGGCTTTGTGAAATATTTTCTGTGAGGAAGCACGTGGTCTACAAGCTTCCGAAGACCAATCAACAGTTTTACGAGTTCCTGGCTCGGGTAGAAGAGCCCGCCCCGATCTTCGTGGGCAATGAGGCCAAGGAGAGGTGTGTTGCCTTTCTGACCCTGCAGTAGGGCGATGCAGTTCGAGCAGACAATGCTTTCAGTTGCAGCTCTCACTATGAGACCTCCTACCATAGCGACGCTGGTTTCGTCCGGACCTGTTATGCGTGGTGTCAACGATGTGCAGTGGTTCTTTAAGTCGTTCACTGCTTGGTCGATAAACTTGTTACCGGTGGCAGGCATGGTGGGGCTGTGTTGAATTGGAAGCAGCTGCCTTGCGGCAAATGATGTCGAGCTCTGAACGTTGCTCTGGTCGGAGGCAGCAACGATGCCTGTCTTCACCACTTTTTCCAGCCCGCATATCGCGCTCTTCATGTCGAGTATATCATTGCTACCGGAACTTCGGGGCAGAAAGCCAAACATGGATTCTATCGGGTCACTCGACATTTTGCGTGTGAGCACAAACCGGAACTTCTTTACAGTCAGCAAGTGATGAATGCACTGCACATTTGATGTGGTCGCAAAGACAGACAAGTCGCAAAGACAAGTACGTTTTCTTGCTTAAAAAGCTGCCGGCTGCACTTTCATTCCTGAGTTCTTCCATGTAAGAAAGAAAAACAATCTCGTGCCACTCTAGCCTTGGATCATCTGCATCCGTAAACTGGCGGGCGTCGGCGTTGTTCCAATGGATGTGGTGTTTGCAGTTGCTGACGTCCATTATTGTAAACCACCTCTGTATCATTTGCATGAATTGAATTGTGGGTCCTGCTGAAGCGAAGTCCAGATCACATGTGTGACCGCCCTGATCTTTGAGGTAGCATATTGCGGCAATTACGGGAACTGAAAACAACTGAACCGCTGACCTGACGTTCATTTTTTCGATGTTTGTTGGATACAGGTGTTTTCTGGTCAAGAACCTTAGTGGCCTCACTGTCGAGTTTTTCTGCATTTTGTACAGACTTTTCACATATTTTGATGTGATCTGCTTTTCTTTGCTGAAGTCCTTCGCCAGAAACTGTGACCTCACATTTTTTATAATGTGACTTTGGTCGAAAGAAAGAAAAATTTCCTTAGAGAGATCGGCAGGGTGCGACGCCTGTATGCTCGCCTTGCCTCCGCACAGAACATCCATTGCTGCCCCATTCACCTTGTGGTTGTCGCTCACGAGCCGGACGATGTCGAACCCTATATCGGCCGCCTTCTTGAGCACGTGGCGTAGAACTACGGCCAGCTGTTCTCCCGTGCAGCCTTTGGTAAAAAAAATACCCTACAGGTATCTTAAACCTCGCGTGCAGACCACATAGTAAAAAGCACAATAGAGAGTTGGCTAGGACTTCGTCTTCTGAGCTGGGACCAATATCTTGGAGTTAGGGGCCTAAGTCCACATCACCTACAAATGCATCTCTTTGCTTGTTGTAGATTAGTTGCTCCCGAATCCTCATCTCGTCTACCACGAGACCGCACACCTTGGACTGAGGTGTGTGCAGATTTTGTAGTTCTGCTTCCAGGCGGCAACGTACCAGGTCGTTAAACCCGACTTCTCCGGCGACTGTTCCAATATATTTCTGTAGAGTGCTTCGACATGGTAGTCGGAGGAGCCCCTCAGATCTGATGTGCTCGCAGGTCTTTGTCGACAGGTGTCGAATAACGATACAGTGTCTGATTGTTATTTCAGACTCCTGCGGTTTCTTCTTCTTGTCATTCTTAACTTGGTCTCGAAGCAGCACTGCTTTTGCACTTACTTCTTCTGCATTGGCCGCAACTTCTAAAGATGCACTCACTAAGCAGCTTTCCTTAAGCTTCTGCAGCTCTTGCTTGCACGCGACCACTGTTCTGCCTAGTCTATAAATTTTCACTCTCAGGGCGCGTTCTTTTTGTCGCCATCGTTTTTGCTGGACGAAAAAAGTTGAACAATACGGTGTTGGCGCTGTCTGTGTGGCGAATGAACGTTTAGCATTGGCTTTGGTTTTTAGTTTCTTGTTCCTCAAAGCTGTGGCAACATTTGTGACCTGTTCGATCGCCGCTACGATCGCTAGCTTCTACCTCAAGTGGAAAGGAGGAAAAGGGGAAAGGTAAGGGCAGCAGGTTTTTGGCGCACGCGGCAGGCATCTTTCTAGAGGAGGCGTTGGCCACGCTCTCGCTCCAGACGCCGGCGCTCGCGTTCCAGGGGACGCTCGTGCTCCAGACGAGGTTCCCGCTCCAGGGGGCTAGCAGCTGTGCGCATCCAGAAGCCACCTGCAGCCACGCAGACCGAGTGGGCCGATCGAGTGAAGGGAATTTCACCAAGGATATTGAGGGCTTTGTCACCACCGCCAGAGAATAGCGCGGCTAGAATCATACAGCTAGAACGCGAGAACGCTTCGCTCAGGAACGCTTTCGAGCAGCTGAGGGCTTAAATAGCCCAGATTAAGAGGGTTGGAAAGGCCCAACCGGCTCAACAGCCTCTACCACCCGTAACCGAGATGGCGGAAACGCCAATGGAAATCCGTACCGAAACGCCCGCGACCGGGCATTCCGCAAAAAGAAGAGAGTGCTATCTAAACCTATACGAGACGAGGGTTTCGACGAGCTCAGAGCCGAGTTAAGAGAATTCCAGTCCGATTTGAGGGACGCGCTCAAAGCCGTCAGCGAAGCGGTCTCTGCCCTAAACGCGAGAGTCGATTCGGTCGAATCTAAGGTTAAGATAACGGCTAAGCTGTCTGGTTCCTCAGTGCAAAACGCTTCTCCATCAACGGGTAGCTCTACCGTCCAGGCGGCCCAGAAGGTGCGCCCAGCATTTCGGGTGACCGGCTAATCAAGGTTCCCAACCATGGCGGGACACGATAGTGAGATAGTCGTATGGCAGTGGAACTGTTGCGGCTCCCAACGTAAAAAGGCAGTCCTGCGGCA